>NW_026973668.1:1387500-1407500 GCF_035594125.1 Scylla paramamosain
CTGCAGCCTGTGTACACATTGTTTACTGTCTCTCCGCAACACAGGGTATATCCAAGCCTTGTGTCAGTCACTGCAGCCTGTGTACACATTGTTTACTGTCTCTCCACAACACAGGGTATATCCAAGCCTTGTGTCAGTCACTGCAGCCTGTGTACACATTGTTTACTGTCTCTCCACAACACAGGGTATATAGAACACATCACTGAAGATCACACACACTTGCAAGTCATTACTGTCTAAACACACGCAAATATTACTTAAAACAACCCATTAGACACTCACCTACGTCACCACCACGGAGACAATGTGAGCGACCGTGAGTGACCGCTCCGTGACTGACTGACTGCCACCCTTGTAGGACGCTCGGCCGAAACAAAGATGATCATATATTAGTACTGATGTCTGTCTATAGCACTAAAATAAAGGGAAAAATCATGCTGTAATGTTCAGGGACGTTAGTGAGGGGTAAAATAGTGCAGATTACTTAGAATTTAGACGTGAATGGCCGAGGGAAAATAGATAAATAAATAAATGAATAGTAAAGTTAGCATTGATACTTGAATGGGCGAGGGAAAATAAACAAGTGAATATTTCTTAGTTAGCACTGAGACGTGAATGGGCCAAGAGAAAATAAACAAATGAAAACTGTTGAAAAAATGCCAGAGAGAGAGAGAGAGAGAGAGAGAGAGAGAGAGAGAGAGAGAGAGAGAGAGAGAGAGAGAGAGAGAGAGAGAGAGAGAGATGATTTGAAGCACTTCCATCTATAAAAAAGATAAATAAATACATAAATAAATAAAAGTATATAAATGATAAATAAACTAAACTTAATCAGTCAGTCAGTCATTCACACAGTCAGCTGGTTACAGTCAGTCAGTCATTCAGTCAGTTAGTCAGTCAGTCAATCAGTCAGTCAATCACTCAGTCAGTCTGTCAGTCAATCACTCAGTCAGTCAGTCAGCCAGCCAGCCAGCCAGTCAGTCATCCAATCAGTCAGTCAGTCAACCAGTCAGTCAGTCAGTCACCCAGGCACACTCCCAGCAAGTCAACAACAGCATCAACAAAAACAACAACAACAACAATGTAAAAGGAAACAATTAGTATTTTCATCAATTTTATTTATACATATTTTCTTTGCATACGTTTTTCCGAATAGCGCGGAAACGAAACGACACGAGAGAAAAATAAAGAAAGAAAACGGAACGCGAGGTTGAACACGAACGACAGAGGCGGTGCAGGAGAGATTAGCCCAGTGAATTAATTGAAAGAATAGCAAAACTGAGTGAGAGGATGAGAAGACTGGATACACAGACAACTGCTTAAGATAATAAATGAACTGTAAAAGAAGATAAACTGATAAAATAAAGTGCTGAGGATGGATTTGAAGGGAGAAAGTGAAGTTGTATAGGAAATAATATATACAAGGAATTAATTTGGAGGTAAAAAAAGATGAGATGAAAATTAAAGACAGGAGCAAACATATAGGAGAATTAATTTGAAAGATAAAATAAAAAAGAAGAAGAGATTAATAACTAGGAGAAATAAAGGAAATAAAAAGAGAAGAGGAGAAGGAGGAGGTGAAAAAGATACAAGCTAAAAAAAAATAATAATAAATAATAAATGAATAAAGAAAGAAAGAATTACTTGAAAGAATTAAAAAAAATCAATACAAATGAAAGATAAGCATACAAATTATCTTACAAAAAAAAAAAATGTAAAGAATGAAGAGAAAATAAATAAGCAAATAAATAAAAAAAATAACACAGAAGATATATAACAATCGCAGCATACACAAACGACTCGGACGAATAAAATACACGAAAATACACACACAAAAAAAAAAAAAAAGCCCCCAGCACATCATCATCACCGCAGCGGGGCAAATACTGCAAGCCGATTGGTCAGCATTTTTATTTGTGCAGAAGCTCTAAGCCGTCTGAAAGAATGCTGTACTGCTCCGGGTAACATTGTAAGCTTATTCTTTTTCCCAATGCACTGATAAAACTTTAAATCTTTACTCTTAAGCTGGTTTCTTCTTTTTCGGACTCCGTAATGTGATAAACTTGATTCTTGCCTTGTAAACACCATTTATTTTTTTATTTTTGGGCTTGTTAAACTTAATTCTTGCCTCGTAAACTTAAATATTGTTTTTCCTGGCTTGATACACTTAATTCTTGCCTCATAAACTCAAATATTCCTCTTCCTGGCTCAATAAATTTAATTCTTGTCTTGTAAACTTAAATATTGTTTTTCCTGGCTTGATACACTTAATTCTTGTCTCTTAAACTCAAATACACCTAATTCTTGCCTTATAAACTCAAACATTGTTTTTCCTGGCTTCATAAAACTTAATTCTTGCCTCATAAACTCAAATATTCCTCTTCCTGGCTTGATAAATTTAATTCTTGCCTCATAAACTCAAATATTCCTCTTCCTGGCTCAATAAATTTAATTCTTATCTCTTAAACTCAAATATTACTTTTCCTGGCTCAATAAATTTAATTCTTGTCTTGTAAACTCAAATGTTGCTTTTCCTGGCTTGATACACTTAATTCTTGCCTCATAAACTTAAATATTGTTTTTCCTGGCTTGATAAACTTAATTCTTGCCTCATAAACTCAAATATTCCTCTTCCTGGCTCAATAAATTTAATTCTTGTCTCGTAAATTCAAATGTTGCTTTTCCTGGCTTGATACACTTAATTCTTGCCTCATAAACTCAAATATTGCTTTTCTTGGCCTAACAAACTTAATTCTTGCCTCGTAAACTCAAACATTTTTTCCTGGTTTGTTAATAAACTTAATTTTTTACTCCTAACCTGAAATATTCTTTTTCCCAGCTCAGTAAACTTAATTCTTGCCTCATAAAGTCAAATATTGCTTTTCTTGGCCTAACAAACTTAATTCTTGCCTCGTACACTCAAACATTTTTTCCTGGTTCGTTAATAAACTTAATTTTTAACTCATAACCCGATATATTCTTTTTCCTGGCACGGTAAACTTAATTCTTCTTTCATAAACTCAAATATTGCTTTTCTTGGCCTAACAAACTTAATTCTTGCCTCATAAACTTAAATATTGCTTTTCCTGGCTTGATACACTTAATTCTTGCCTCATAAACTCAAATATTGCTTTTCTTGGCCTAACAAACTTAATTCTTGCCTCATAAACTCAAACATTTTCTCCTGGTTCATTAATAAACTTAATTTTTAACTCCTAACCTCACATATTCTTTTTCCTGGCTCAGTAAACTTAATTCTTGCCTCATAAACTAAAATATTCCTCTTCCTGGCTCAATAAATTTAATTCTTGTCTCGTAAATTCAAATGTTGCTTTTCCTGGCTTGATACACTTAATTCTTGCCTCATAAACTCAAATATTCTTCTTCCTGGCTCAATAAATTTAATTCTTGTCTCGTAAATTCAAATGTTGCTTTTCCTGGCTTGATACACTTAATTCTTGCCTCATAAACTCAAATATTCCTCTTCCTGGCTCAATAAATTTAATTCTTGTCTCGTAAATTCAAATGTTGCTTTTCCTGGCTTAATACACTTAATTCTTGCCTCATAAACTCAAATATTGCTTTTCTTGGCCTAACAAACTTAATTCTTGCCTCGTAAACTCAAACATTTTCTCCTGGTTCATTAATAAACTTAATTTTTAACTCATAACCTGACATATTCTTTTTCCTGGCTCAGTAAACTTAATTCTTGCCTCGTAAACTCAAACATTGCTTTTCTTGGCCTAACAAACTTAATTCTTGCCTCATAAACTCAAATATTGTTTTTCTTGGCCTAACAAACTTAACTCTTGCCTCATAAACTCAAACATTTTCTCCTGGTTCGTTAATAAACTTAATTTTTAACTCCTAACCCGACATATTCTTTTTCCCGGCTTGGTAAACTTAATTCTTCTTTCATAAACTCAAATATTGTTTTTCTTGGCCTAACAAACTTAATTCTTGCCTCATAAACTCAAACATTTTTTCCTGGTTCGTTAATAAACTTAATTTTTAACTCATAACCCGACATATTCTTTTTCCCGGCTCGGTAAACTTAATTCTTGCCTCATAAACTCAAATATTGCTTTTCTTGGCCTAACAAACTTAATTTTTGCCTCGTAAACTAAAAAATTCCTTTCTCCTGACTCGATTAATTTTTAACTTCTAACCTCAAATATTCTTTTCCTGATTCAATGTAGAGCATTCACATTTCTCTTAACTCCCAAAGATATAGGGTAGTGTACATTAGCTTGTTTGTTCACTATGACATCAAGTAAAATAATAATAGAAAAAAAAGAAAGAAAAGAAGAAGAAAAAAAAGCAGAAGGGTTACAACTGACTGCCAGACATAAACAAAGATTACAGCTCCTGATTACACACTTATTTATGATTTAGTGATATAATAAACTTTTTTAATTGACTCCTAAATATGTGCGGCTGTGTTCTTTTGTAAATAATAGATAAGAAATACTAGGTAAGGGGAAACGAGCTTGTTTTTCCATTACAGCATGAAGGAAAAGACATAAAAATAAGTAAATAAATAAAGAAAAGAAATAAAAATCTGCTGACTCGATAATACGAAACAATTTAACCCTTTGACTCTTAAACACGTGTGGCTGTTTGTTCTTTCGTGAACATCAATGAAAATAATGCAAACTTAATGAAATAAAGCCAAGTATTTGTCACTACAGAGTCTGACTTGTGGTGAAGAATGATGAGCTTAACATAACATAGTGAACACAAGGTTATTTACACTCACCCTCTCTCTGCCTGTCACAACTCAACAAAAGCTCTTGAGGAAAATATGACTAATGTAATGAAATAAACCCATATATTTGTCATTACACAGCCTGACTTGTAGTGAAGATTGGTAAGAGTTTAACAGACAATACAAGGATATTTTCACTCAGTCTCTCTGCGTCCATCACAGCAAATGAACGAAAGCTGTTTAAAAGGGCAATATAGCGCTGTATAACTAAGCATGCTGAAAATAGAGTGTCCATTGTACCTATCAACAGTCTAACACCTAAACACTCCCTCGGTAAGGCAGAGAAATCAACGAAAGCCGGTACGCGAGAGATATGAAATTCGGTAACTTGTTCTGAGGAAAATAGAATGTTTGTATGGAGCAACATTGGGGTAAATAACACCTAGATTTACCTGTGTGTGTGTGTGTGTGTGTGTGTGTGTGTGTGTGTGTGTGTGTGTGTGTGTGTGTGTGTGTGTGTGTGTGTGTGTGTGTGTGTGTGTGTGTGTCCATGAAGCTGTCTGTTTGTCTACCTATCAATCTGTCTATCTATCTATGTGCGCGTGTGTGTGTGTGTGTGTGTGTGTGTGTGTGTGTGTGTGTGTGTGTGTGTGTGTGTGTGTGTGTGTGTGTGTGTGTGTGTGTGTGTGTGGGCACTAAAACATGCCACAACACATCACAGGCAGCCTAGGGTACAGCAAGTGTCAGGCAACCCTCTCACTAATGTAGTGGACACGGCCGGGCGGAGGTGGTGATGCTGGTGATGCTGACACGAACAATAACAAGTGGAGTCTAACAATGTATTCTGAAGGACAAGTAGAATATTCTCTCCCTTATACTTCAAAATGCTATCCTTTCCTTTATTCTTTCAAATGTAACCTTCCCTTCATCCGTGTATTCTCAAACACTATTCTCTCTCTCTCTCTCTCTCTCTCTCTCTGTCAACACTGTTTTCTCAAGGCCACAGAGATGACCAGCCAGGATTTCAAGGGTGTTTCTCAAGTTTGTAATGTAGAAATGCTGTTAATCTGTCACTAGAACCTTAAAAACACCGTTGCAAACCCACTGTCTCTCTGTCAACACTGTTTTCTCAAGGCCACAGCTGAATTTTCAAGAGTGTTTCTCCAGTTAGTAATGTAGAAATATTAATCTGTCACTAGAACCTTAAAAACACCCTTGCAAACCCCATCTCTCTAAACACACCTGTACCTATTTTAAGCCTTCCAAATGCACAAATGATCAATAAAATGGAGTATATTTTGTAACTTATTCTTCCAAACATATATTTTTTCCTTTATTCCATCAACAGTAATATTCCTTCAGATGTGTTACAGTTTCTCTCTCACAATCTCTTCCAAACATTCATTAAAGTGCTTTTTCTTAGTCTCAAACATAACCTTTCCAAAACACTGCCTCATATCTCTCTCTCTCTCTCTCTCTCTCTCTTTGAAGCTTTTAAATGTACAATCCTTATCAAAACACACCAAAATCTTTAATAATTTCAAATGTAACCTTACAAAACACTGTCTCATCTCTCTCTCTCTCTCTCTCTCTCTCTGAAGCTTTGAAGCTTTCAATTGTTCAATCTTTATCAAAACACACCAAAATCTTTAATAATTTTGAATGTAACCTTACAAAACACTGCCTCGTATCTCTCTCTCTCACTCTCTTTCTCTCTCTCTGTAGCTTCCAAACGTACAGTCTTCACTAAAACGTAAAGCCCATTTCAAACACGATACTCAAAAGCTCATGTCAACTCTGCAAGACTCCACTGTGCCTGTCCTAACTAGCCAAGACGTTTGCTGAGGCGATAATACGTAAAGTTGTTAGGTTAGGTTAGCTCTTGTGTGTGTGTTTGTGTGTTTACGTGATGTTTGTTTATGTTGAGGCAATATCGTGTAAGGTTGTTAGGTTAGGTTTTGTGTGTGTGTTTGTGTGTTTACATGTTTGTTTGTGCTGAGGCGATATTGTGTAAGGTTGTTAGGTTACGTTAGGTTAGGTTAGGTTTTGTGTGTGTGTTTGTGTGTATAGATATTATTTGTTTGTATGTTTTTTTTTCTTTCTTTCATTGCAGTTTTGTTTTGTTTTATTTATTTATTTATTTATTTGTTTTTATTGTAATTTTTTCCGTCTTATTTCATTTTATTACTTATTTATTTATTTTTTATTATTTTTTCTGTACCTATTTTATTTATTTTTATTTATTTTTTATTTTATCATGTGTTATTCACTATCTATTAATTTATTTTTGTTATATTTTTCTATAACTTATTTATCTTTATTACATCACAACATATTAATTGATCTACATTTTTCTTGATTATCTTCTTATTTTTTTTCTCTCTCTCTCTTCCTTCCTTCCTTCCTCTCATTCACAATTAATAACTTCTCATATTTCATTCTGCATTATTCCTCTTTTATTTATTCCTTCATAATTGTTAAGTTTGCATACACATATTCTTTCACTTATTATTTTCCTTTTTCAGTTTCTCCTCTATTTGTTATGCTTTTTTCTTTCAACGCAGCTTTTATCTATCTATTCATTCTATTTTGTTTCATTTTCTCTCTATTTTTTTTTTTTTTAATCATATCTTTCCTCTTTGTTTATTTACTTCATTACGTATGTCAATTTTTTATTTATTTATTTTTTTTGTTTATCCAACTTGTTCCTTTTTTCATCTATTTCCTCAAAGACTTGGGTCAACACAGTGCTACACAACTCGGCATCACAACACTGGATGATCTTAATGCTAGCTCACTCTTCTCTCTCAAGTGTTATTCCCGTTACATCCACAACTAGTAATCTATCTTTAAAAATAAATAGATAAATAAATAAGAATAAAAATAAAAGCCTAACACTTCAGTATCTCATTTGATAATATTGTTACCTCTATTTTTTTATTGATAATTGTTGATGCAAAGGTTGATCTTGAAAAACCAGACTTTGTATATAAAAAACCTAACACTTCAGTATCTCATTTGATAATATTGTTACCTCTATTTTTTTATTGATAATTGTTGACGCAAATCTTTATCTTGAAAAACCTCTGTATATAAAATGCCTAACACTTCGGTACCTCATTTGATAATACTGTAAGTTACACCACTCACTTCTTATTGATAATTGTTGACGCAAATCGTAATCTTGAAAAACACTTGATTCTTCTAGTACAAACACTGGCAAACAGTTCCGCAGCACTACACTTGATAATAACACAAGTTTTGTCACTCGAATTTTAAAGACAACTGTTTACGCAAATGTTCGTCTTGAAAACACTGCAGAAAACAGCCCCTTACAAAAAAAAATGTAATTCTTTTGATACACACACTGTTAAACAGCTCAAAATCCTTACAGCTGATGATATTACAAGTACATCACACATCTCCTTGCAATATATAGCCAATAGGTAGACAACTGTTAAGCTTTCCCTCTAATTTTCTTACGTACAAACAGACAGACGCATCACAACAGTGGCCTTGCTCATCAACTGCATAGCTCAAGTTATTTATTTATTTTTTTTTTAAGATATAAATCCTTTTTTTTTTTTTAATTAATGCTTGGAAAGGTGGTTATCTCTCTCTCTCTCTCTCTCTCTCTCTCTCTCTCTCTCTCTCTCTCTCTCTCTCTCTCTCTCTGCCAATACACACAAAATACATCAAAACATGAAATACACAATAAATAAAGATATGGTAACTTATGCTATACTAACACACATACACACACACACTTGTAAATATGTGTGTGTGTGTGTGTGTGTGTGTGTGTGTGTGTGTGTGTGTGTGTGTGTGTGTGTTTGTTTGATAGTGAAAGTTTAAACATATGAAAAAGTAAACAATGTATGTATGTATGTATGTATGTATGAAATTATCCTATCAAAAAATAAACAAATAAATAAAATCTGATTAAAAAAAATATAGAAAAAAAAAATTACTTGGAAAAAAAAAAGAGGAGGAAAATTAAATTCAATATCGAAAAAAAAACTTAAATGATGTACAAGTTTAAAAATATATGAAACACGACACAACACGAGTGACGCGAAGATGCATAAGCGCAACGAACAAAACAAAATCCAGAAACGACGCAATAAGCCACAAAATAACATAGAGAAAGAAAGAAAAAGAAAGAAAAAGTAAAAAAAATAAAAATAATAATCTAGCAAAATAACATAGAAGAGGAGAAAGAAAAGAGGAAAATAACAATAATAACAATAATAATCACAGAACAAAAAAGAAGATAAAAAAATAATAATAATAATAATAATTCAGATTAATACAACCTTAAAAACTACAAGTCAGACAAAACATCATTAAAACAACCTTACTTCAACTACAATAAAGACATTTGAAAAACACTTTGCTAATTAAGAATAAATGAAACAATAAATTATGCAGAAAGTCACATCAACCCCCCCCCCATCTCTCTCTCTCTCTCTCTCTCTCTCTCTCTCTCTCTCTCTCTCTCTCTCTCTCTCTCTCTAATTTGACAATATACCAGTGAATGACGTAGGCAAAGGGCACACACCGGTATAGGCTGACCTCTCCCCGCCCCCCCCTTGCATCACCCGGGCAGCAGAGGGGGCCAGGTTAGCAGCAGCAGCAGCAGCAGCAGCCACCTCCTCTTCCTCCTCCTTCTTCTTCTCCTCTTCCCCGCGGACCAACTCATCGGCTGCTGCTCGCTCTTCACACAGGAATATACTTTCTTTCTTGTCCTTTGTGTTGTAGACGTCAATTCTGTAAGGAGGAGGAGGAGGAGGAGGAGGTGAAGAAAAGGAATATGAATGAATGGAGGAAGAGAACACAAGAACATAAGAACATAATAAATAAGGGAAGGTGCAAGAAGTGAGCAGGTTTACACGTGGCAGTCCCTGTATGAAACACACCTACCTATTTCCATCTGTTATCCCCAGCCATAAACTTGTCTAATCTTCTCTTAAAGCTCTCTAGTGTCCCACCACTAACTACATCATTACTGAGTCCGTTCCACTCATCTACCACTATTTGAGAACCAATTTTTTCCTATCTCCTTCCTAAACCTAAATTTTTCAATTTAGATAGATAGGAGGAGATAGAAGAGAAAGGAAGGAAAGAAGGAAGGAAAGGGTGATAAAGACAAGGAGGAGGAAGAGAGGATAGAAGGAAGAATGGAAAAGTTTACGATTAATCAACTGAACAACAACAACAACAACAAAGATAATATATAAACAGTTACATAGCCATAACCTGTCAGCCAAGGCACTACATACATCTGACCGTAAGATACCTCAGACTTAAATCTCTCATTTGTGAGAAGAGATGACTTTTCTCGTGGTAAACTATAAAGCTTATTCTGCACAGTAGAATGTGTGGGAATGAGGGGGGGAAGAGAAGGGTGATGAGAACAAAAACAAAAGTGTAAGAATTATTAATTAGATACAAGCAAATGTACCTCAAAAAGAATATATTTTCTAAAACGAACAGGAACAAGAACAGACACGAAACAGAGAAACAAAACAAAACAAAACAAGAATGAGCAATGAGAACAACAACAACAACAACAACAACAGCACGCACGTACTTGTCGTAAATGATGCCGTGGAGTCCGACCTTCTTGAGAAACTTGATATTTTCCTGGTCGTTGTTGTGGTCGCCCCAGCAAAACACGATCAGGTTGTGTTCCATGGCCGCAGTAATCTGGCTGGGGTCACGCATCAAGTCCTCTGTGTGCACGTTGATACCCTGTGGTGTGTGAGGTCAGGTTAGGTGAGGTGAGGTTAGGAAGGAAGGAAGGAAGGAAGGATACATAAATAGAAGGATGGAAGGAAGAAAAGAATAAAGGAAAGAAAAAAGAATGAAAGATAAAAGGAAGTAAAGAAGGATGGAAGGGAAGAAACAATTGTACAAGTTTCTTATACAAATAACCCTTTCTCTCTCTCTCTCTCTCTCGCTCTCTCTCTCTCTACAACCACCAAACGCAACACACGTCACACACAAACACACCCTAAAGATCTCTACCCACACTCCCTTACCAAAACCCTCACACCAACACACACACACACACACACACAACACTATCTACCCTCTCTCTTACCAGAATATCAGCATTGACAGCATAGAGAATAGCTTGCTGTACACTGTTCGTCCTCTGGTCCTCGTAGGGTGGCCAGACCTCGGAGACGCCCTGAGTAAGGAACATAACCGGGTATCTGTTCTGCTTCAGCCTCAGCATTGTGCAGATATCGGGGTGGAAGCAGGAAAACACAATCTTCCTCTTGTCGGAGTGCTCCAGTATCATCTGCGGGGAGGGACGGGAGAGAGATAAGGCATTGAGAGAGAGGTTAGGGCTGTGTAGGGGAGTATAAGGCTGGGGAGGAAATTCTGTGTCATTTTCATTGTGTTTTTTTTGGTGTTTCAGGTTTCTAATGGGTTTTGTGGCAGCTTCTTCATCTTTTGTTGTGTTTATTGGTGTTTTTCAGGTTTGTAATGGTGTTGTGGCAGCTGCTTCATCTTTAATTGATTGTGTTTTTTGGTGTTTTCAGGTTTATGATGGATTTTGTGGCAGATACTTCATCTTTTCAGGTTTGTAATGGTGTTGTGGCAGCTACGTAATTTTTTTGTACTTATTTCACTAACTTAACAAGGCAGCATTACGACCGTGTTTCTTTGGTCACCGCTACAGAAGGTGTTAGATTATATATACACATTCTTTAGGGCATAAAAATGGACTAGACTCAGTAGTAGAACCAAATTTAGCTAGTACATTGTGTGGTTTTGGATGGATTTATCGGTGTTTTGGTATGTTTTGTGGCGTTTTGGGGTGTTTTGGGGTGTTTTGGAGAGTTTGGGAATATTTTTGAGGTTTTTAAGGGGGTTCTAGCTGGGCTTTTTAGGGTGTTTTTGAGGTTTTTTGGATTTTTAAAGGGGTTCTGTGAGGTTCTGGCTCTTTTTGTTTTTGGGTTTTAAAGGATGTTTTGTGAGTTCCTGGCTGGTGTTTTTTTGGTGTTTTGACAGTGTTTTGACAGTGTTTGGAGTGTTTTAAAGTGTTTTTTTTTTCTGTAGGGGTTTCAAGTGTGTTTTTAAGCCTTTCAAAACTTTTAAACTGAATTAACTATGATTAGACAGACAGACGCAGACACACACACCTTAACAATCAAATCAAGAAAGTAATCAAGTTCGAAATGACTCAGTAAAGCAAAAAATAGAACTCACAAACAAACAAACAAGCAGACAAACCTTAATAATCAAATCGAGGAAATGATTAAGTTCAAACGGGTGCTGAAGTTCATACGTCCCATCTCTCATCTGCATTGTCCACTTCACCTCCACATTGAACCCACAGGTATGGGGCACCACCTCCAGGGCCTTCTGCAGAGTGGGGAAGGGCTGGTGATCCTCAAAGTCCTCATCCTGGAATTTACTCAAGCCTTTCTCCTTCTTGTGGTACACCTGGGGAGGGGCACGAGAGGTCACTGGGATTAGCAAAGGTGTTTTTCTTAGGTTAGGGAAATTTTTGGGGTGTTTTGGGTAGGTTAGGGAAGTTTTCAGGGTGTTTTTGTTGGGTTAGGGAAGTTTTTCGAGTGATTTGGATAAGTTAGGGAAGTTTTTAAGGTGTTTTTGTTTGGTTAGGGAAGTTTTCTGGGTGTTTTTTGTTGCGTTAGGGAAATTTTTAGGGTGATTTGGATACGTTAGGGAAGTTTTTTGGGTGATTTGGATAAGTTAGGGAAGTTTTTAGGTGTTTTTGTTTGGTTAGGGAAGTTTTCAGGTTGTTTTTGTTAGGTTAGGGAAATATTTGGGGTCATTTTGTTTGGTTTGGTTGAAGTTATTGGAGTTTTCAAGGTTCTAAGAGAAGTTATTGGGGGTTTTCAAGAATGTGAGTGAGTGAATGTGTGTGTGTGCGCGCGCATGTGTGTGTGAAAAGTGCATTAGGGTATGAAAAAATAAAAAAAATGATAAATGAATAAATAAATAAATAAATAAATAAATAAATAAATAACAGCAATAACCACAATTTTCATAACACCTATCATACCCTTCTTATCTGTAAGGTTGACCCAAACAATGACGAACAAACATACAGACACACAGGTCACTACAATGTTACGTACCTGATTAAACTCACTGAACCAGCGACTGATCTCAAATACCAAACATACTCACCTCATTATGCATTACTGTGTGTGTGTGTGTGTGTGTGTGTGTGTGTGTGTGTGTGTGTGTGTGTGTTTTCTTCATCTATTTCTTTGTTTATTTAGTTATTGTTTTGTGTGTGTGTGTGTGTGTGTGTTATATCTGGAGTTTGTTGATAAGAATTATGTAAGAAAACAGTTATATGATTACACACACACACACACACACACACACACACATCAGGAAATAAAGAAATATAGATATAAACAAATAAAGAAAATACCCACAAGAAGTAAATAAATAAATAAATAAATAAATAAATAAACAAAAAAAGAAAGAAAATAGCAATAATCAGATGAACACACACACACACACACACACACACACACACACACACACTCTCTTTATATCAATCTCTCTTCCTGGCCAGATTATTATTATTATTATTATTATTATTATTATTTATCTACCTATGTCTATAACACCCTAGCAGTCACACACATGGCAGCCCACACTAGGCCTAACACACACACACACACACACACACACACACACACACGAAAAAAAAATGATAGTCAAGGTTGAAAAATTGAAAGGTATAGAGAAGATAATGATAAAAGTAAATATATAAAGAGAAATAATGATAAAATAAAAAAATAAAAAAACATTATACTAGTCTAGGGATTGAAAATAGTGTAGATAATGCTAAACAACGTGATATGTAAAAAAAAAAATATAAAAGGTACAGAAGAGAAAATAAAAAAAATATATATGCAAGATTAGGAATTCGAACATACGGGTTGATTAGTAAAAAAAATAAATAAATAAAAAAAAATATACCAGCTTACAAGTTCAATAATACAAGCTAAATAATGGAAAGATTTGTTGTGTATGGAAAACATTTGTATATTTTAAGCGAGGAAATGAAAAAAAATAATAAATAAATAAAATATGTGGGTGAAAACTGAAGAAAACGTTAAATATTGTCAGTTGAGGTAAATTTGTACATTATAAGCACGGAAATGTTGAAAAATGGTAGTCAGGATGAAAATTGAAGAGAACAGCTTAGATTACAAAAAATTTTGAGTCAACTGACGTAAATTTGTACATTGTAAGCACGGAAATGAAGAGAAATGGTAGTCAGGATGAAAAATTGAAGAGAACAGCTTAGATTATATAAAATTTTGTCAATTTACGTAAATTTATACATTAAAAGCACGGAAATGTTGATAAATGGTAGCCAGGATAAAAAATTGAAAAGAGCTTAGATTACGAAAAATTTTGTTAATTAACGTAAATTTATACATTATAAGCACGGAAATGAAGAAAAATGATAGTCAAGATGAAAAATTGAAGAGAACAAGTTATATTACGTAAAATTTTGTCAATTGACGTAAATTTGTACATTATAAGCACGGAAATGAAGAGAAATGGTAGTCAGGATGAAAAATTGAAGAGAACAGCTTAGATTACGTAAAATTTTGTGTCAATTAACGTAAATTTGTACATTATAAGCACGGAAATGAAGAGAAATGGTAGTCAGGATGAAAAATTGAAGAGAACAAGTTAGATTACGATGTGTGAAAAATATGAAAACTTTTGTGTCCACTTGAAGGAAATTCGTATCTTTAAAGGCTCTATCGATTTTTTATTTTTATTTCTACCCCGAGTCATAAAAAACGTAAAATTTGTGTCCACTTCACATAAATTCGTATATTTTAAACGTTTAAGTAAGTTTTTGATGTAAATGAGGATCAATAATGAATAAATAAATAGATTATTCAATTTTTTTTCATCTTCCAATTGTGTTACGTCTATTTTTCTGTCCTGTGTGTGAAAATACATAGAATTTCGAGTCAGCGCAACGGAAACAAAAGCAAGGCAGAAAGAGAGAGAAAATAAAGTCAGCCTATCAAATACTATATCAGCTTTAATGGATGTGCTGGATGGTTCTTTTATATTTTGTTGGAACGAAGCAAAAAAAAGAAAAATAAATAAATAAATAAATAAAAATAAAATAAATAAATAAATAAAAGGTCTGAGAAGCGATGTGTTGAATGGTTCTTTTGTATTTTGTTGGAACGGAGTAAAAAAAAAGAATAAAATAGATAAATAAATAAAAAGATCTGGGAAAAAGTTTTGGGAATTTGATAAAAAAGGAAAGAAAGAAAACGATAAAGAAAATTTAGCTTTAAAAAATATAACATTTAAAATCTTTGCTAAATTTAAGAGAAAAAATAAAAATTAGAAAAAAAAACATATTAAAGGAATTTAGAAGATATATTACTGTATAGAAAAAAATAAATAAATGAAAAATAAGACATACAATTGGAATTTTGAAAAGATATATTACGCCGTATGAATAACAATAAAAAAAATTATCATCTTAAAGAAATTTTGAGAGATATTTAACTTAAAAAAAATAAAATAAAAATTAAAATTAAAGGAACCGAAAAGAACCATCCAAACAGCCCTGTACATAAACACTGAAAACATTCATATGCTTATACCAACACCAAATATTCATGTTAATTTAAATACATCTGTCTGTGGGAGGAAACAAAGCATATTAACTGAGGAAAAAAGCATTAGATACAGCAACAGTAGAAGAAGGACTAAAGAAATAAAGATAATAAATGTTAATAAAGCTACGTGTTATGACCCATGTTGGTAATAAAGGCAGGGGAGGACGCACTGACATGGAAACACTGCTACACTGATGCACACGAAAAAAAAATAATAAATAAATAAATAAATGAAAAAGAAAGAAATGCAATGAGTAAATAGATAGAATAAAATAACAAGGAAGGAAAGGAACAAGAAAGATGAGAGAGAGAGAGAGAGAGAGAGAGAGAGAGAGAGAGAGAGAGAGAGAGAGAGAGAGAGAGAGAGAGAGAGCATTAGTCAAGCAGTGTTGCCATATCCCTGTGTTTTCACCTGCCCCAATTACGAACACACCGCACAACACAGCACCACAGCAGAGGAAAATAGGCACAAAAAATAAATCAATAAAACAATAATTAGCAGCATTAGTAGCAGCAGGGGCAGTGTGCAGCTAAAGGAACAAAGGAACCATTACAAAATACAAAATAATCAAATAAAATGAAAGCAAGACCACAGATTAGGGGAAAACTTTAGAAACTGGGCCATAACCTACCCTAACCTAACCTAATCTAAACATCCCAAAATAATCTGAAAATAACCAGAAGGAGTTAGCAGAGACTGAAAAAACTCGTAACCTAACTTAACCTAACCTAATCTAACCTAAACACAGCAAAACAACCTGAAAATAAGACCAGAAGGAGTTAGTAGAGACTGAAAGATCTCGTAACCTAACTTAACCTAACCTAATCTAACCTATACACAACAAAACAATAAAAACTAAAAGCAAGACCTGAAAATATTAAGATGCATCAACAAAACTCCGCAACCTAACCTAACCCAGCCTAACCTAACCTAACATAACCTAACCCAAACTAACCTAACCTAACTTAACCTAACCCGACCTAATACAAATAAACCTGAGCTAACCTAACCTAAGCAAACACACACACACACACACACACACACATACACACACACACACACACACACACACCTGTGTGTGTGTGTGTATATAAAAAATATATACAAAATAAATTAAAAGAACAAGACCAGACCAGACCAAACCTGACCTAACCTAACCTAACCACCGCGACCCCAGACAAGAGGTCAGGGTGGGGTGGGGGGGGCGACATACCAGATCCTCTTGGTCACAGTAAGAGAGAATATCGCCGGGGACCCCCTCAGTTAGGTGACGCACATCCTGTCGGAAAAACCCATCATCACTCACCACTGCCGTTAACTACACTACGAGGCCCATCACAGCTCGGCACAGCGGCACATACTGCTGCGGCACTTTCCTGGGCTGTGTTCTGGTGTTAGAGGCTTCTGCAAGGGGGGGTGCTAAACTTTGTTATCGTCGTTATTGCTGTGAAAGTCAAGAATTGTTTTTTTTTTCACAGAATGCTGCGGTTTCCAGGCTGTGCGGCGTCCTGTGGCCTTCAGTGGTGACGCTAGAGCTTGTGTGGTGAGGAAAAGCTGTTATTTATAGGGTGATGAGGGGAAAATGCAAGGAAAAAGGGATTAAACACAGTTAGATTCAAGAATTAATGGTGTTTTTCTCCCCCAAGGCTGTGCAGTGATATCTCAAGCTGTTAGAGATGGTGAGGAGAAGCTGTTACTGTGAAGGTGATGAAGATTAATGCTGTGAAACTTGAGAATTAATGATGCTTTCTAATGGGATACAAGAATTAGTGATTTCTCTCTTCCTCAGGGCTGTGTTGCATTCTGGGACTCTACAGGGGGGGAGGTACTAACGCTTGTGTTGCGATTAAAACCTGTTATTGTAAAAGGCATGAATTAATGGGAATTTCTAAAGGGATACGAGAATTAGTGATGTTTCTCTCTTCCTCAGGGCTGTGTTGCATTCTGGGACTGTGAAGAGGGGAGGCATTAAAGCTTGTATTGCGAGGAAAACCTGTTATTGTAAAGGTGAAGATTACTGTTGTGAAAGTCAAGAATTAATGGGGTTTTTAATAGATCTAAATGTTTCTGAAGAGGTTCATTCCGCCAGCTGACAAATTTCACTGGTGTTATACGCTTGCTGTGGGATAAACAAGGTGTTGCTGTGAAAGTTATGGGTTTAAGGCGATTGCTAGGGTTTTCAGGTGTTTTTTGTTAGATTAGGGACATTTTTAAGGGGTTTTTGTCATATAAGGGGAGTTTTTAGGGTGTTTTGTTTGGTTAGGGAGGTTTTTAGGGAAGTTTTGTTCAGTTAGGGACTTTTTAGGATGTTTTTTGTTATAATACGTAAGTTTTTAAGGCATTTTTGTTTGGTTAGGGATGTTTTTAGGGCGATTTTGTTAGGTTATGTCAGTTTTAGGGTAGTTTTCTTGGGTTTTTGGGGTTTTCCTGGGGCAGTGAAGAAGCTGTGTGTATGTGTGTGTGTGTGTGTGTGTGTGTGTGTGTGTGTGTGTGTGTGTGTGTGTGTGTGTGTGTGTGTGTGTGTGTGTGTGTGTGTGTGTGTGTGTGTGTAATCTAGGGCAGTTTTGCTTGGTTAGGGAAAGTTTTTAGCTTCTAATTTGTTAGGTAAGGGAATTTTGAGTGTTTAAAGAGAAATTTTATAAAGTTTAGGTTAGGTTAGGGAACTTTTCAAGGCGGGTTTGTTACGCTAAGGAAGTTTGCGTGATGATGAAAGGGATTATTTAAAGCCTGAAATGCGGTGACGGAAAGCGGGGATTGCGAAGTTGAAGGACAGAACGAAAAACTAATTAATTAATGGTGCTTTTTTTTATTCATGCTGGTGCTCAATGTGGCTGAAGCAAATTTAGTGCTGTATTGAGAATGTGCTGCTAAAAATATTGCTGTGAAAGACTGAATTAATGAAGGCTTTCTCTTAGGCTGTTTATAGAGAATTAATGAAAGCTTTCTCTCATCTCAGGGTGCCTATAGAGAATTAATGAAGGCTTTCTCTCATCTCAGGGTGCCTATAGAGAATTAATGAAGGCTTTCTCTCATCTCAGGGTGCCTATAGAAAATTAATGAAGGCTTTCTCAGGGTGTCCATCTTTCCCAGGGGTGTGTTGCATTCAGAGTCAGTGAGGCAAAAAATATATCACGCAGATACAATGTACAAAGAAGGAAGAGGAGTGCAAAGAAGGAAGAGGAGTGCAAAGAAGGAAGAGAAGGAGTGCAAAGAAGGAAGAGGAGGAGTGCAAAGAAGGAAGAGAAGGAGTACAAAGAAGGAAGAGGAGGAGTGCAAAGAAGGAAGAGGAGGAGTGCAAAGAAGGAAGAGGAGGAGTGCAAAGAAGGAAGAGGAGGAGTACAAAGAAGGAAGAGGAGTGCAAAGAAGGAAGAGAAGGAAGTCACAGTTGCCAAATCAAAGTAATGAACGAAAATACATGAAAATATTGAAAAAAAGCAGTAAAATACATAAAAATATAGAAAAAAATGCAGTATAGCCAATAATTACACAGTTCCCAGATCAAAGCAATAAAACACATGAAAATATAGAAAAAAATGCAGTATAGCCAATAATTACACAGTTCCCAGATCAAAGCAATAAAAAAACACATGAATATATACATGTAATATATATAAGATAAAACAAGAGGGAATAATCACAGTTGCCAGATTAAAAAAAAAATAAAGAAAAACTGCAGAGTAGCCAGATAAAACTACACCACCAAAAATAATAATAATAATAATAATAATAATAATAATAATAATAATAATAATAATAATAATAATAATAATAATAATAGTAATAATAATAATAATAATAATAATAATAATAATAATAATAATAATAATAAACAAAACAAGATCAAACAAGAAGGAATAACCACAGTTGCCAGATTAAACCAATGAAACAAAACATAACTAAAGAAAAATTTGCAGTGTAGCCAGATAAAACCACAAAAAAAATAAATAAATAAATAAATAAATAAACAAAACACATCAAACGCAAAAAGAAAATAATAATTACACCGTTACCAGATCAAACCAACGAACCAAAACCCCACGAATAAAGAAAAAAAAAACTGCACTGTTACCAGATAGAGCAAAAGTACCTTAACAGAATCAAACATAAACAACAACAACAACAACAACGGCAAATATTTCAAGAGGCATTGCTGTGACCTTCAGAGAGAGAGAGAGAGAGAGAGAGAGAGAGAGAGAGAGAGAGAGAGAGAGAGAGAGAGAGAGAGAGAGAGAGAGAGAGAGAGAGAGAGAGAGAGACTTGGATTACGTGTCATGAATTTTGTTTTATTTTTATTTAATTTTTCACATAACTTACCGTGGTGGTGATGGTGGTTGCGAGAGAGAGAGAGAGAGAGAGAGAGAGAGAGAGAGAGAGAGAGAGAGAGAGAGAGAGAGAGAGAGAGAGAGAGAGAGAGAGACTAATTACTGAAAACGAGGAAAAAGAGGAAGAGGAAAAATGACAAAATATACTACAAAAAAAAAAAAACAAGAGGAGGAGGAGGAGGAAGAAGAAGAGGAAGAGGAGGAGGACTCACCTGGGTAGCAGATAATTAGCAACAGGTACAGCTGATGTCCAGGTAACACACACACACACACACACACACATGCAATAAATACAAAAATCAAAA
>NW_026973668.1:1412500-1420000 GCF_035594125.1 Scylla paramamosain
CACACACGAGGTAGCAAAAAGAAGATAAGAAAGAATGAAAAATAGAAGCGAAACGATTAAATGCAGATAAAGAAAGGAAGAATTAGAAGAAAGAATGAAAAGAAAGGAAGAAAGGAAGGAAGGAAGAAAAAACAAAAAGAAAAATGAAAAGAAAATAGAAAAAGAAATTAATAAAGAAAAAAAGGGAAGGTAAAAACAAAAGAAAATGAAAAATAGAAGGAAAAAAAACAGGAAAATAACGAAAACAAAATAAGAAGAAAAGAAAGAACGAGAAAAAGGAGAGAGAAAAAGAACAAAAATGCATAAAAGAAAAAGAAAAAGAAAAACTGCAAAATAAGAGGAAAACCTGAAATGGAACCTTTAAACACACACACACACACACACACACACACACAGGCCAACCACGTGTTGTCAGGAGAGAGAGAGAGAGAGAAAGAAAGATAAGAGTTGAGACACTGGGTTCAAAGGTCACGAGATATAGAATACAGTACAAGGGCATGTCGCTGATGGTAACTGTGTGTGTGTGTGTGTGTGTGTGTGTGTGTGTGTGTGTGTGTGTGTGTGTGTGTGTGTGTGTGTGTGTGTGTGTGTGTGTGTGTGTGTGGAAGAATACAAAATATTAATAATAAATGAAGAATTATATAGATAGGCAAGGATAATGAGAGAGAGAGAGAGAGAGAGAGAGAGAGAGAGAGAGAGAGAGAGAGAGAGAGAGAGAGAGAGAGAGAGAGAGAGAGAGAGAGAGAGAGAGAGAGATATCTGTATGAAACAAAATAGAAAACTGAAAAACACACAAAAAACACACACAAAAACACACAAACACACACAAACACCCTTAAACCCAAAAAAACACCCCAAATACTTACACAAACACACAAAAAACACACACTAAACCCTTCCCAAACACCCACAATACTTACCGCAACCTCCATGATGGGCCAGATAGGTTTGGTGTTGAGTCGCAGGTTAGACAAATCAAAATCTGTGCTTTCCTCTATCCCACCATTGACTGAAGGTTCCTGGGGCGTGCTGGCGTCAAGTTCCACAGGGGTTACTTTGACCCTCACCTGTGGGAAGGGACGGAGGCAGGTGTGAGAGAGAGAGAGTGGGGAGGAAGAGAGAGGGAAGAGAGAGAGAGAGAGAGAGAGAGGGACAGAGAGATGGAGGGAGGGTTAAGATTGGTTGTAGTAGTAGTAGAAGTAGTAGTAATGTTGTTATTGTAGTAGTAGTAGTAGTAGTAAAAGACTGACTGACTGACTGACTGACTGACTGACTGATTGACTGACTGGCTGACTTACTGATTGACTGACTGACTTACTGACTGATTGACTGACTGACTAACTGACTGATTGACTGACTGACTAACTGATTGATTGACTGACTGACTAACTGATTGACTGACTGACTAACTGATTGACTGACTGACTGACTGACTGACTGACTGACTGACTGACTGACTGACTGACTCCCTCCCCCCTCCCCACTTCTCAAGAAACTCAATAAACACAGAAATATGAACCAAAACACTGCCTCCTCCCAAATACTTTCAAGTTACTGATAATACTTCAACCTTGATCTACATTTGCAAAAAGTGGAATTTAACGATAAGATAGAAGAGATTGAGGGTTACTTAAGAGATAAGCTGTTAATTAATAGGAAGAGGATGAGATAGGTGGTGAAACAAAGGAAGGTACAAATAAATAATGAAAGAAAAAGATAAATGAATGAGTTTAATATATTTGTTTACTTGTGTTAATGGAGATGATAAGAGAGAATGATAAATAGGAGTTACTTAAATAAACCATAATACATAGATAAATAAATAAGAATAAGATAAATTTAATGAGAAAATAGATGGATTAACAAATAAACGAATAAATAAACACTGAAAAATACACAACACACGAGAAACAAAACAATAAATAAATAAAAATAAAATAAAATAAATAAACAAGAGTAAACAAACAAACAAACAAAAACTGAAAAAAACAATAAATAAATAAATAACCCCAAAAAAATAAATAAATAAAAAAAAACCCACATAGATTATCAGAGACACAACTACTGATAAATCCCCCCATACCCCCCACCCCCTCCTATCACCCAATCACAATGCACAAGAGGCTGAGAGGAGATAGGAAACTCCACCTGCTCTTCATCTCAAACTCATAAGTGGTGGAAAATTTACAGGCACTTAGAGACTATAAGCGACGCGAAGGTCCAGAATGCTGCAGAAGGTTTGCATGGCCCATAAATGATAAAATAAATGATGTAAATAGATAAAAAATAGCTGGGACTATAAACGACGCGAAGGTCCAGAATGCTGCGGAAGGTTTGCATGGCCCATAAATGATCAAATAAATGGTGTAAATAAATAAAAAATAGCTGGGACTATAAACGACACGAAGTTTCGAGTGCTCTATAAAGTTTTTGGCCAATAAATGATAAAATAAGAGATGTAAATAAATAAAAAATAGCTGGGAACTATAAACAACGCGAAGATTTGAGTGCTCTATAAAGTTTTTGGCCAATAAATGATAAAAAGAGTAATATTAAATATACAAAAAAGCTGAGATTATAAGCGACGCGAAGTCTGGAATGCTCTGGAAGGTTTGTATGAGTAATGAATGATAACATAAATAAATGAAACAAATATATAAACACACAGAAAATATAAACGACACGAATGAGGTTCAGAATGCTTCAGGGTAAATATAAGACTGATTAATAACACACAAATAAGATGAAAGTATAAGCGATGCGAATGTGGGAGGATTAGAAAACAGTGGAAGCAAATATACAATTAAAGTATAAACGACAGAAGTTCAAAGTGGCACTGGAAAGTTTGAAGACTAATGACTCATAAAATATAATTAGAAAAATGAGTAGTAAATTTCAACTTACAAAAAATAAATAAATAAATAAAAGAAAAAAGAAAAAAAAATAAAAGAAAAAGATAGAAGGAAAGAAAAGGTATAGATGAAAATACTGATAAATAATTTGAAACACCAAGATAATTTTGAACAAACAGAAAGAAAAGTGTAAATTTGGATGAAAGGAAGGAAAAGGAGAAAATTTGGATAAAAGGAAGAAATCGTAGTAAATCTGAATAAAAGGAAAGGAAAGGAATACAGAAGAATAAGCTGATACATACTTTGAGTCACCACGATAAATATTAACTTTGAAAAAATGGAATAAATAAATTAATAAACATTTCCATCAATATAAATTTAGACTTACCAAAAAATGAACAAAAATAAATTAATAAATTAACAAACATTTAGAAATATAGAAATAAAATAAGCAGATCAATAAACATTTAGATACAAAGAAATAAAATAAATAAATAAAGTGATAAGCATTTCCATATTAACAAATAAAATAAATATATAAATTGATAAACATTTAGAAATAAGGATATGAAATAAACAAATAAATTAATAAACATTTTGACAAAGAAATTAAATAAACAAATAAACCAAAAAAACATTTACAAATAAAGAAATATAAACAAACCGACAAACTTTCACAAAATAAACAAACAAATAAATAAATAAATAGACAAAAATTTAGAACATTCACAAACAAACAAACAAACAAATAAATAAATAAATAAATAAACAAGAATTTAGAAATACCCCGATAAATTTAACCTTCCAAACAATATAAACAAAATAAACAAACAAACAAAGTTATAAGTAATGTTTGTAAGTAAAAAGAAGCTGATATTTAAACTAAAAGCATAAAATTTAAAAAAGTAAGTAAAGTAGAAGCTGTAAGTGTCTAACAGTGTCTTAATGAGTACAGGGTGATGCAAAAAGCTTTAATCTATCCCCACATTGTATCCTGCACTCTTAGTATGTACAGGGTGACACAAAAAGCTTATCTCTTACCCTAAACTGTATCTTAGTCAGGTGTACAGGGTGAAACAAAAGCTTTTCTCTCATATCTCATCCCATATTGGTGTACAGGGTGAAACAAAAGCTTTAATCTGTCCCCATATTGTCTCAGTAAGTACAGGGTGACACAGAAAGCTTATTCCATGTGTTGCTTGGTCTCAGTCGGTACAGGGTGAAACAGAAAGCTTATCTAGCCCATTAGTCAGTTATACAGGGTGAAACAAAAGCTTAAACCCTCCTCATATTGTATCTTAGTAAGTACAGGATGACACAAAAACCTTATCTTTCCCTTAAGTAAGGTGTACAGGGTGAAACAAAAGCTTTAAACTCTCCCATATTGTACCTTTGGCTCTCGAAAATACAGGGTGACACAAAAAACTTATCTCATGTATCTTTTGATGGTCTCAGTCAGTACAGGGTGAAAAAAAATCATTATCTTGCCCATCAGTCAGTATTACAGGGTGAAACAAAACCTTTTCTCTTGTATCTCACCCCATATTATATCTTGGTATGGTGTACAGGGTGAAGCAAAAGTCTTAACCTGACCCCATACTGTATCTTGGGGTCTCAGTAAGTACAGGGTGAAACAAAAAGCTTATCCCATGAGTCTCTTGATGGGGTGGGCCAGAAAATCAGCCGAACACAGTCAAACACAGAAAACACAGCCAAATAAAGGAAAACACAGCCAAACACAGCCAAACACAGCCAAACAAAACAAAACAAAACCAAACAGAGCCAAACACAGCCAAACAAAACCAAACACAACCAAACAAAATCAAACAGCCAAACAAAACCAAACAGAGCCAAACACAGCCAAACACAGCAAAACAAAGCCAAACACACACTTGCCTTACCACACTCGCACAATCAACGCCGAGCCGAACATTCTGTAGCGAGAACTGTAGACAAACACACACGCACACGCACACACACACAGAGAAATGAAGATAAATACAACATACATCAAGGCACACACAAGTACATCAATAACTGTACCTAATAATGAAGTGGTTGACTACAAGAACAATATTTAATGGCTTATAAGGTGGGACTTCAAAATAGACCTCAATTTACCGAGACATTAGAAAATAAATAGATAAATAGATAAATAGATAGATAAGTTAGCATGTTTAAACTCCAAATATTAGGTGAAGTGTTTTTCCTGGCACTTAAACCCCTCAGATTGTCATTATATCAATTTAAAAGGTTTAATAGGTCAGCTAGCAACACTGGCAACACTGCTCCTTAGGCCAATCCTGCTCCAAGGTGTCAAGAAAGATGGCACAGGCAGCGACACCATCACAGGTAACTGACCATGAGTTTGGTATGGCACGTGCTGAAACTATAAGCGACGCGATGTTCGGAATGACAAGAATATAATGCAAACTGATACACAAACGCAGAAAATAAACGAAAAGTATAAACGAACAAAGAATAACACCGCAGTTATAAACGCCACGAATCTTATATGTGTCGCTGAGTTTGCTTTGGTACGTGCAGTTTGAGCTGAAAGTATAAGCGACATGACGTTCAAAATGACAAAAACAATAACTGAAACAAATACACAAACACAGAAAGAAACAAAAAGTATAAACGAACAAAGAATAACACCGCACTTATAAACGCCGCGAATCTCACGTGCAGCTGAGTTTGGAGAGCAACGAGCCGCGAGATCATTTCAGTACGCGCAATATAAACATCATCACTTAATTTCCACCCAAATATCGTTCCCTAGTGTTAATTACCTGCGAGAACGACCAGTTACATGTCGTTACCTTACAAGACAGAGTTTGAGGTCTGTGAAGGTATCTGGGGGATTACTTTACAAGCCAGTGTTGCCAGATCTACCCCTAGCCACTGCCGCAAACCTCAACCTAGGCCTTAAAAGATATAGGCTCATTTTTTTAGGCTTATTTGTAAAAGGGCAAGTCTTATAAGCCATCAGATACAGTAATTAAAAACATGCTAAAGATTTGTGTATATATTTTTATCTATTTAATATTTTTTTATGTGTTAATTGAATACAGAAGTACATATAGCTGGACAAAAACATGCTTAGATTAACCCTCCCTCTCTCTCTCTCTCTCTCTCTCTCTCTCTCTCTCTCTCTCTCTCTCTCTCTAGATTACAAGCAAGGAAGGAAAGAAGGAAGAGCTGGATAAATGATAGAAGAGGGGATAGAGGCAAGGAATGGAGGAAATAGAAAAAAGTAGACAAACAAAAAACAAACAAACAAACAAACAAACAAACACACAAACATAACACAAATAAGATGACAGAAGGAAGAAAGAAAGAAAAAGAAGAAAGGAAGCAAATAAAACAAAAATATAGACAAACACACACGACAAACAGAAAACAAACAAACAAACAAACACACACAAAAAAAAACATAACAAAACCAATTATAACTGCACACCTACCACTCCCACCACCACCACACCCCCTACCACACCCCCCTTACCCCCTTACCTTCTTATCCTGGTACTTCTTCTTGAACAGCATAACAGGGTCATTGTACAGAGCGGAGGAGCACAACCTGAGCTGCACCACGGAATCCTTCACTAACCACCCCTGATCCACTCGCTCATATCCACCAAAAGATCCGAACTTCTCCGCCTGTGGGTCAGCTGGGCAGGTCACTGTGGAGAAGTGGATTTGCGGAGTTAAGTGGAGTTTTTTTGTTTATTTGTTTATTTATTTTATTTATTTATTTATTTATTTTTTGTGTGTGTGTCAGAGAGAGAGAGAGAGGAAAGAAATAACTCTCTCTCTCTCTCTCTCTCTCTCTCTCTCTCTCTCCTCCACAACTTCCTCTTCTTTAATTCTTTCTTTCCTCCTCCTCTTCCTCTCCTAAGCACTATACCCCCCTCTCTCTCTCTCTCTCTCTCTCTCTCTCTCTCTCTCTCTCTCTCTCTCTCTCTCTCTCTCTCTCTCTCTCTCTCTCTCACACATACCTCCATCCCTCAGCCGGCGAGGTAGGAGGTTGGTCTCCCAGCGTCGAATCACCAAAGTTCTTTCATGTAGTCCAGGTCGCGGTTCCAGAACAATACAGACACAGTACCGGTATTCAACCTGTTAGGACGTCAGGTCACTAGAAACTTAAAAACACCCTTAAAAACCCTTTACAACTTCAACTACAGCCTTTGGGATGTAGAAATGTTGTTAATCTGTCACTGGAACCTTAAAAACACCCTTGAAAACCCTCACAACTTCAACAACAGCCTTTGGAATGTAGAAATGTTGTTAATCTGTCACTGGAACCTTAAAAACACCCTTGAAAACCCTCACAACTTCAACTACAGCCTTTGAAATGTAGAAATGTTGTTAATCTGTCACTACAACCTTAAAAACACCCTTGAAAACCTTTACAACTTCAACTACAGCCTTTGGAATGTAGAAATGTTGTTAATCTGTCACTACAACCTTAAAAACACCCTTGAAAACCTTTACAACTTCAACTACAGCCTTTGGAATGTAGAAATGTTGTTAATCTGTCACTACAACCTTAAAAACATCCTTGAAAACCCTTACAACTTCAACTACAGCCTTTGGAATGTAGAAATGTTGTTAATCTAACACTGGAACCTTAAAAACATCCTTG
>NW_026973668.1:1435000-1442500 GCF_035594125.1 Scylla paramamosain
AGCAGATAATGGCCGAAACATGGGCACCGCCTCAGCTGGCTCGTTTGTTTACATATCGAAAACTTGAATTTTAGCGCCTTTTTAAGGGTTTTGAACCTCCTGCAGGTGTTAATTCATTGATATTGTGTCCTGGGGGTTAGGTTAGCGTAGGTTAGGACGAGTTAGGACCGTCAAGTAGTGAGCTATTCATTAATATTCAGTTTCATTCACATACCAGAAAATATAACATTATTATTTATCCCTTACTGCATCACTCTCGCGTTTAACACATGGATATCTTGTCCACGGGGTTCAGAACGCTAAGTTAGGCCAGGATAGGTTAAAATAGGACTGTGGAATGCCGAGTTATATCAATATATTCGTAAAATTGCATTATCAAGATTACGTTGCTATGAATGCAGACTGACACGCACGCACGCACACACACACACATCACCTGTTTCTGCTTCGTTATATTTCGTATTTTCCACCTCTGCGTTCGTCTGCTAAGCTAAAAACACTTCATAAACATGTAAATATTTCAATCTGCTTGTAGTCTGTCTCTCCACAACACAGGTACCAGGTAAATAAATAAACAAATTAGTAAACATTAGCACGTAAACAAATGGCCAGGTGACACTCAACTCACCCCACGCCTTGCCAGTAACCACCCCCTTCAATGACTGACAATTTAAAGGGAATCTGAGAAAACTGACGGAAACGAGACTAAAATATTTTATGCTTGAATTTTAATATTAATGAAGCTGTGTATTTCTTAAACTGCACTGTTATTGTCTATTATTCAATTTGTTGTTGTTGTTTGCTGTCAATATTGCAGTGAGGGGAGTGGTTAGCTAGAAATAAATATATACTATGACTCATTATTTAGACGTTTCTAGAATTTTTTCGAATAAGGAGTAAAATCACGTTTCTACTTCATTATTTTAAAGGTTTTGTGTTGTAGAATTATTATAAACATTTTCTGGGGCAATAAATGAGGTTTTGAGTCTATAATGAATAAGCATGAGTCATAATTGAAATAAAAAGAAATCTCGGCTCAGTTAAAAAATTCGAATAATAAGTTAAAACACGAATGGATACTACAAAAATACATATAATCACTTAAATCAGCAAAAAAAGACCAAAAGACGTAATAAAACTCTGAAAAACAAAATTATTTACCAAACACCAACACTTAAATCTTCAAAATAACTCAAAAAACCAACAAAACGCATCATCAAAAATAAGCATCAAAATTTAGTAGCTGAAATACTTAAATAAAACTTGGGAAAAGAGAAGAAAAGAGGGTATTGATTTATAAAGGGACAGCCGAGTTTGGGAGACGGACCGAATTCTCTCCCGCCTTCCCAGTTTGTTTACCCAGTCGGAGCACCCACCGGGAGCCAATATCTTCAATTAACCATGGTAATACTTGCTTCTCACCTTTATACCTTTGCATGGAGTTTATTTCAGGTGTGGGGCAGATGTGCAGGGGGCGAGAGCAGGTGTGGGGGGCATGTATAAGGAGATATAGGGAAAGAAAGTGAAGGGTGTTTCATAGGGCGGCGGCCATGTGACTCAGACAGAAGAATGAAATTGTGTTTTTTTTAATTATTATTCTTATTTGCTATTTTACTGAAGTCCTTTTGTGGTTATTTGTGTTACGTAATCATGGTTATATATCCAGGTGAGGTGAATTACTGCTGGGTTGTTAATAAAGGGTAGGTCTATTTACGGCACTAGTGAGGATCTGGGGTCCCTGTGTATACGTAGAATAGGAAGTTGGTAATGAATGAATAAATAAATAAAAATAACTAAATAAATCAAATAAAACGCCTGGTATATTGAGGTTAGTGTTTTTTGTGTGTGTTTTAGGTGTTTTAAGTATTTTTTGGGGGTGTTTAAGTGTGTTTTTTAAGTGTTTGGCATATTTTCCCGTGTGTTTTTTGGTGTTTGTTTAAATATAAGCGTTTTAGGTGTATTTTGGCATCTTTTTCATTTATTTTTTAACTTATTCAAGCAAAACTATTACTACTACTACTACCACCACCACCACCACCACCATTTCTCCCCCATACACGCACACCCAGCACCCCACAACCCCCCACTCACCCCACCCTCCCCAACAGGCTTTGGCGCTGAACCCAGTACAGATTATGAAGGCGGAGGCCGAGGAGGAGCGATCGGAAACAGCTCGTCTCTCTTCTTTCATCGGTGCCATTGCTGTTGGGGATCTCGTTCGCTCCACCCTTGGCCCTCGGGGGATGGACAAGATTCTAGTGGCTATGGGGCGGAACGAGGGTGAGAGAGAGAGAGAGAGAGAGAGAGAGAGAGGTGTATATGTTTGTTTTTAAAGTTTTTTTTAGTTTTTTTTGGTTTGTACTGCGAATAATTGTGTGTGTGTGTGTGTTTGTGTGTTTTATAAGTGTGTCTGTGTGTTTATAAGCATGTTAATGAGTCTATAAGTGTGTGTGTGTGTGTTTTATAAGTGTGTCTGTGTGTTTATAAGTTTGTTAATGAGTCTATAAGTGTGTGTGTATGTGTGTGTGTGTTTTATAAGTGTGTTAATGAGTCTATAAGTGTGTGTGTGTGTGTGTGTGTGTGTGTGTGTGTGTGAGAGAGAGAGAGCTGTGTATATGTTTGTTTTTAAGGTTTTTTAGTTTTTTTTGTTTGTACTGTGAATAATTGAGTGTGTGTGTGTGTGTGTTTATCTTGCTACACACTTACTCTCTCTCCCTCTCACTCTCTCTCACTCTCTCTCTCTCTCCCCCCCAGGCCAGATTGAGGTGACCAACGATGGGGCAACCATCCTGCGAAACATTGGTGTTGACAACCCAGCAGCAAAGATTCTGGTGGACATCAGCAAGACACAGGATGACGAGGTGAAGCCTGACACACACACACACACACACACAAACACACACTTACAAACACATTACAATAAAAACACTCAAAAAAATCACAATTACTACCACCATCACCTCCTTATCACCCCTACTCACCCCCGTACCCTCCCCAGGTTGGCGACGGGACTACCTCTGTCGTGGTGCTTGCCTCTGAACTACTGCGGGAGGCCGAGAAGTTGGTGTCGATGCGGCTTCATCCTCAGACCATCATCGCAGGCTACCGCAAGGCTACCGATGCTGCCAGGGAGGCCCTCACCGCGGCTGCAAAGGACAATTCATCTGATCCGCAAGCCTTCAGGGAGGACCTCATGAGGGTGCGTGCATGTGTGTGTGTGTATGTGTGTGTCTGTCAACTTTTTTCTTTCATTTAATCTTGAGAAAAACACAAAAACCTCCCTTTAAACACCCCAAAACTCACATTTTCCTTACCAACACCCACTCATACCCTCCCCACATCCTCCCCACAGCCTCCCCACACCCTCTGACCCCTTCCCTGCCCCCACAGATCGCCAAGACAACGCTGAGCTCAAAGATTCTAGCGCAGCACAAGGACTTCTTTGCCCAGCTGGCCGTCGATGCTGTGTTGAGGCTGAAGGGGTCTGGCAATCTGGACGCCATTCAGGTCATTAAGAAGACTGGAGGAACTCTTCGGGACTCCTTCCTGGACGAGGGTACGGAGAGAGAGAGAGAGAGAGAGAGAGAGAGAGAGAGTGTTTAAGGGTGTTTTCAATTTAATTTCATGGTTTTTCTTTGTTTTTTTTCGATTATTTTGTGGTTCGGGTGTTTTTTTCGGTAAGTTTGGCTTCGTTTGGCGTTAAATTGGGATTTTATTGGTTTATTTACAGTGTTTTTGGGTGAGTTATATGCGCGATTAGTGTTTTTTTTGGTGTGTGTGTGTATATATGTGTGTGTGTGTGTGTGTGTGTGTGTGTGTGTGTGTGTGTGTTTGGAATGGAAGGGATGTTTTCTTAAGCTTCAGACTGTCCAGGGGTACGTGTGGCTTGTCTAAGTGTCTTTTTGGGGTCTTTTGGTGCGTGTGAGGTGTTTTTAAATGATTAGGTGTGTGTTTTGTTGCTTTCAGGGTGTTTTTATGTGTTAGGGATGTTTTGAAGTGGTTAGGGATGTTTTGAAATGTGTTAGGGATGTTTTGATGTGTGTTAGGGATGTTTTGATAATTGAAAAATAGAGGAGAGAGAGAGAGAGAGAGAGAGTTGTATGAATATTTTTAAAGTTTTGACGAGAGAGAGATTAACCAAAACACACACACACACACACACACACAATGACCCACACACACCCCGAACTATCCCCACACACCCCCACACCCCCCCCACACCTCCCCTTTCACCCCCCACAGGCTTCATTTTGGAGAAGAAAATTGGGGTGAACCAGCCCAAGCGGATTGAAAAAGCCCGGATCTTGGTTGCCAACACACCAATGGACACTGACAAGATAAAGGTGTTTGGCTCCAAGATCTCTGTCGACTCTACTGCTAAGGTGAGACAGAGAGAGACAGAGAGAGAGAGAGAAAGAGAGAGAGAACAAAGGAATAAGAGGATAGAGAGAATAAGAGAGAGAGAAGGTTTTGAGTGTTTGTTTAGTTGTGTGTGCGTGAGAGAGAGAGAGAGAGAGAGAGAGAGAGAGAGAGAGAGAAGGTTTTGAGTTTGTGTGTTTGGTTGTGTGTGGGTGAGAGAGAGAGAGAGATAGAAAGCAAAGGAATAAGAGGATAGAGAGAATAAGAGAGAGAGAGAGAGAGAGAGAGAGAGAGAGAGAAGGTTTTGAGTGTTTATTTAGTTGTGTGTGCGTGAGAGAGAGAGAGAGAGAGAGAGAAGGTTTTGAGTGTGTGTGTTTGGTTGTGTGTGTGTGAGAGAGAGAGAGAGAGAGAGAGAGAGAGAGATAGAAAACAAAGGAATAAGAGAGAGAGAGATAGAAAACAAAGGAATAAGAGAGAGAGAGAGAGAGAGAATTACACTTAATTACACATACAAGCTAAAAAAAACACCAATAAACACAAAAATAATTACATACACAATTATTATTACTATTATTTTACATTACTGTCATCAATATCTACTCCAGTTACTACTATTACAACAACACACACACACACACACACACACACAAACACATTACGTATATATATTCTAATGTCTGTGCGTAAATAATAATAATAATAAGTCTGTGTGTGTGTGTGTGTGTGTGTGTGTGTGTGTGTGTGTGTGTGTGTGTGTGTGTCTCGGCAGGTGGCAGAGCTGGAACTGGCAGAGAAGGAGAAGATGAAAGCGAAGGTGCAGCGGATTCTCAAACACGACATCAACGTTTTCATTAACCGGTGAGTCTGTCTCTGTGTGTGTGTGTGTGTGTGTGTGTGTGTGTGTGTGTGTGTGTGTGTGTGTGTTTCTATATTAATTTTTTGTTCTATCTATCTATCTATCTTATATGTTTGTTTGTTTGTTTGTTTTTCCTTCCTTCCTTCCTTCCTTCCTTCCTTCCTTCCTTCCTTCCTTCCTTCGTTCCTTCCTTCCTTCCTTCCTTCCTTCCTTCCTTCCTTCCTTCCTTCCTTCCTTTCAAGCTTGAACTAAAAACACAAAGAGAGAGAGAAAACAGCAACACACACACACACACACACACACACACACACACACACACACACACACACACAAACACACAAGAACCTAAACAAAAAACAAACCTAACCATCTCTCTCTTTGAACCGCACCCTTGCAGCCACCCACCCTTCCACCCCACTCTCACCCCACTCCCTCTCCCCACAGACAACTCATCTACAACTACCCTGAGCAGCTGTTTGCCGACGCGGGGGTGATGGCAATTGAACACGCAGACTTTGCCGGGATTGAACGCTTGGCTCTCGTGACGGGCGGAGAAATAGCCTCCACCTTCGACAGCCCTGAACTGGTCAACCTGGGGACCTGCGACTTAATTGAGGAGGTGTGTGGGTGTGTGGGGGTCTTGTGGGGGTGTGTGGGGGTCTATAGGGGTCTGTGAAGGGGGGTAAAGGGGTAGAGTGTGTGTGTGTGTTTGTGTTTCGATCATGCAGCTAAACACCGACACATCCAAAAAAAACACTAAAAAAAACACACAAAAAAATAACCTAACCTAACCTAACCTAACTTAACCTAACCTAACCTAACCTAACCTAACCTAACTTAACCTAACCTAACCTAACCTAACCTAACCTAACTTAACCTAACCTAACCTAACCTAACCTAACCTAACCTAACTTAACCTAACCTAACCTAACTTAACCTAACCTAACCTAACCTAACAAAAAAATAACCTAACCTAACTTAACCTAACCTAACTTAACCTAACCTAACCTAACCTAACTTAACCTAACCTAACCTAACTTAACCTAACAAAAAAATAACCTAACCTAACCTAACCTAACCTAACCTAACTTAACCACCCCACAGTGCATCATCGGGGAGGACCGGATGATTAGGTTCAGTGGCGTCAAGATGGGAGAAGCCTGTACCGTTGTCCTGCGCGGGGCCACCACTCAGATCCTGGAAGAGGCCGAGAGGTCCCTGCACGACGCCCTCTGTGTCCTCACCCAGACTGTGAAGGAGACCAGGGTTGTGTATGGTGGAGGTGAGACTGTGTGTGTGTGTGTGTGTGTGTGTGTGTGTGTTTTTGGGGGTGATTTGGGGTGTTTTGAGTGTGTTTTGGGATGTTTTGGGTGTGTTTTTGGTGTGTTTTGAGTGTTTTGGGTGTGTTTTAGGATGTTTTGGGGGTGATTTTGGGTGTTTTGAGTGTGTTTTGGGATGTTTTGGGTGTGTTTTGGGTGTATTTTGAGTGTTTTGGGTGTGTTTTGGGTGTGTTTTGAGTGTTTTGGGTGTGTTTTGAGTGATTTGGGTGTGTTTTGAGTGTTTTGGGTGTGTTTGTGAGTGTTTTGGGGTGTTTTGAGTGTGTTTGTGAGTGATTTGGGGTGTTTTGAGTGTGTTTGTGAGTGTTTTGGGGTGTTTTGAGTGTGTGTGTGAGTGTGTGTGTGTGTTTTAAGTAATTAGTCATGCTTTTGAGTGAAAGAAACAAAAAATAAAAATAAAAAATATTAAACCAAGAAAAACACACACACACACACACACACACACACACACACACACACACACACACACAGAGAGAGAGAGAGAGAAACCAACAAAACAAAGAAAAAACAAACAAACGCCACAAACCGACCCAGAACGAACCAAAAACACAAACACAAACAAACAAAAAAAAAGAAAAACAAAAAAATATTCACAAAAACCCTAACCTAACCTAACCTAACGTAACCCACAGGCTGCAGCGAGACCCTAATGGCCAAGGCAGTGCAGGAGGCAGCCTCGCAAGTCCCAGGGAAGGAAGCGCTGGCAATGGAATCCTACGCAAAGGCTCTTTTAATGATTCCCTCCATCATTAGCGACAATGCTGGGTACGACTCGGCCCAACTTCTGTCCGAACTGAAGGCCGGACACGCGCAGGGGCACTCCACGCTGGGGCTGGACATGGAGGAGGGGTGTGTGGACTGCATGGTGAAGGTTGGGATCACCGAGAGCTTTCAGGTCAAACGACAAGTGGTAATATCCGCAGCTGAAGCAGCCGAGATGATCTTGCG
>NW_026973668.1:1447500-1465000 GCF_035594125.1 Scylla paramamosain
TTGTTATTTTCTTTTTTTTTCTTTTATTTCAAAGTTCAAAAGCTCATTTTCCCTTGATTTTTTTTTATGTATATATTTATTTCCTCATTTATCAATCGATTTTATTTCATTCGTCTCTCTCTCTCTCTCTCTCTCTCTCTCTCTCTCTCTCTCTCTCTCTCTCTCTCTCTCTCTCTCCTCTCTCTCTCTCTCTCCTCTCTCTCTCTCTTAATTCCTTTTCCTTTCATTCATATATATATATATATTTTTTATTTTAAAACTTCAAAACTTTCCATATACCTTAATTTCTTTCGTTATTTTTTCACACCTTTTCGTTTCCTTTATAACTGTCTTATAAATTACCTTTTTTTTTTTCTTTCTAATCGTTCAACTTCAAAGCCTCCCATTCATGCTCACTTTCCCTTGTTCACCATCACCTTTTCTTTGTCTTCTTTTCTTCCATTTTCGTATCCTCACATACCCCTTATTTATCATTATTATCCTTTGTCTCCCCTTTCTTCATTTTCCAACTTATTCTCCCTTTATTCCAGCAAAACAACAATAAATCAGACGGCGCCAAAATTTATGATCACCCAGAGCCGACACCAAGCAAGCGCCCCGCCCCATTCCAGCCCCGCGCCCTCCCAGCCCCCTCCAGCGCCATATTCTCCACTAATATGGCTGGAATGGCGCAACTGGAATCATTGGACGTGAAATGTGGACGCAGCGGAATGAATGTGGAGCTGAGATTCACAGCGGAGTTCCCAGGAGTGGTGTATTCAAAGGGCCACTTCTCAGACCCCGCCTGTTTGTATCTGAGAGAAAGCGACCCGAGATCTGATGTTTATAGGTAAAAATTTATATTAGTTAAGTTGTTGTTATTGTTGTTTGTTTTTTTGTTGATTTTTATCATATATTAATTAATTAATTCATTTTTTTATTTATTTATTTTTTTTTTTGGCATTTTATATTAATGATCCCTGAAATTAATATATGGTTTTATTTCTTTATTATTATTATTATTATTATTATTATTATTATTATTATTATTATTATTATTATTATTACTATTCAAAATTCTCTCTCTCTCTCTCTCTCTCTCTCTCTCTCTCTCTCTCTCTCTCTCTCTCTCTCTCTCTCTCTCTCTCCTCTCTCTCTCTCTCTCTCGCAATAATAAAAGAAATATTTAAGAGAGAGAACAAAAACTCCCTCTCACTCTCTCTCTCTCTCTCTCTCTCTCTCTCTCTCTCTCTCTCTCTCTCTCTCTCTCTCTCTCTCTCTCTCTCTCTCTCTCTCTCTCTCTCTCTAACGGTTCAGGCGAAGGTTAATAGGATGAGAGAGGGACAACAGGTCTGATGGGGCTGGTCAAGAGGTCAGACAGGTCCACTGAAGCCACAGGGTCAAGGGAAGAGGAGGAGGAGGAGGAGGAGGAGAAGGAGGAGGAGGAGGGGAGAGAGAGAGAGAGAGAGAGGGAGTGGTATTTTTTTTTATTATTATTATTATTTTCATTTTTGTTTTTCTTTTGTTTCCCTTGTTGTTGCTGTTTAATGAATTATTTTTGTTGATTTATTTATTTATTTTATTTATTTATTTTTTTTGTTGAGTGGGTGTGAGTATGTGTGTGTTCTCTCTCTCTCTCTCTCTCTCTCTCTCTCTCTCTCTCTCTCTCTCTCTCTCTCTCTCTCTCTCCTCTCTCTCCTCTCTCTCTCTCTCTGCAGAATATTTAAAAAACCTCCCATTAACTTCCACAACCACCACCACAACACGCAAACTCACTCATTATAAACCACAAACACACCAAAAACAACCTTTAATTTTCACTAGATATAAAAAATAAATAAATAAATAACACAAAAATGAACAAAACCTAACTTAACCGAACCTAACTTACCGAAAACCTAACTTAACCGAACCTAACTTACCGAAAACCTAACTTAACCGAACCTAACTTACCGAAAACCTAACTTAACCGAACCTAACCTATCGCAAACCTAACTTAACCGAACCTAACCTATCGCAAACTTAACTTAACCGAACCTAACCTACCCAAAACCTAATTTAACCTAACCTAACCCAAGAAACCTAACTTAACCCAGCCTAAAGTACCGAAAACCTAACTTAACCGAACTTAACTTATCGAAAACCTAACTTAACCGAACCTAACCTACCCGAAACCTAACTTAACCGAACCTAACCCAACAAAAAACCAGCCTAAAGTACCGAAAACCTAACTTAACCGAACCCAACCTACCCAAAACCCAGCCTAAAGTACCGAAAACTTAACTTAACCGAACCCAACCTACCCAAAACCTAACCTAACCTAACCTAACCCTTTACAGATTCACCATACCAATAGACGGATGCGGTACGGAAGCTGAGGAGGGGCGTGGGGGAGTCAGGGAAGGACCGCGCAGTTGGCAACACTATTATAATTCAAACTGACCCGTTAATTCAAGAAGTTTGGGACGAAGCGAGGCATATCACGTGTACTTGGTCTCATTCCCTTACCAAGAGCGTCGCTTTCTTGCCATTGAAGGTGTATGAACCTGATATTGTGAGTGTTTTTAGTGTTTTTGGTGTTTTTTAGCTGTTTTTGGGTGTTTTTGGGTGTTTTTTGGGTGTTTTTCGGGTGTTTTTTGGGAGTTTTTAGCTGTTTATAAGTGTACGAACCTGATATTGTAAGTGTTTTTAGTGTTTTTGGGTGTTTTTAGCTGTTTTTTGGGTGTTTTTGGGTGTTTTTTGGGTGTTTTTAGTGTTTTTTAAGTGTTTTTTAAATATTTTTCATTGTGTTATCGTGTGTTTCTAAGTGTGGTTTGGATATGTTTTTAGTGTTTTGGGGTGTCAGTTAGTGGTTTTGAGTGTTTTTGGGGTGTTTTGGGTGTTTTTTCTGGTGTTTTTTTACGTGTTTTAAAGTGTTTTTGGAGTGTTTTAAGTGTATTAAGCTGTTTTTTTTTACGGTAGAGTGAGTCTAAGGTGTTTTTTAATGTTTTTTGAGTGTTTTTTGGTGTGTTTAGTATTTTTTAATGTTTTTTTTGTGTTTTTTTCAGTTATTTGTAAGTGTTTTTTTGGGGTGTTTTTAAGTAATTTACAGTGTTTTGGAGTGTTTGTAGGTAATTTGCAGTGTTTTGGAATGTTTTAAGTGTTTTTCGAGTGTTTTAGGATGTTTTTAGTGTTTTTGTGAGTGTTTTTTACAGTGTTTTGGAGTGTTTTCAGTGTTGTTAAGGGTATTTTTAGGTGTTTTTAGTGTTTTTGTGAGTGTTTTTACAGTTTTGGAGTGTTTTTAAGTGTTTTTTGGGTATTTTTGGGTGTTTTTAGTGTTATTGTGAGTGTTTTTTACAGTGTTTTGGAGTGTTTTAAGTGTTTTTTTTGGGTATTTTTGGGACATTTTTATGTAATTTAGAATGTTTTATGGATATTCAAACTGTCTGAGTGTTTTTTTTCTGTGTTTTTAGTGTTTTTTTTTTGATGTTTTAGAATAGATTAAGAAGAATTATGCTTTTAAACAGAATCTAGTCGAAGTTTTGGGTTTTTCAAGATTCTAGAGAAAGTTTCGAGTGTTGATTTAGCGATTTATAATTAATTTAAAAGAGAATTATGAAGTTTTGACACCCGTAGAAATTATTATTATTATTATTATTATCATTATTATTATTATTATTATTATTATTATTACTATTAGGTCGACGTTCAACTTGACTCCCGCTCCGTCAACACGCTGATGGAGATACAAAGGGGTACAAGGGGGGCAGCTGGTCCCCTCCCTGCTCCCCCCACTGGCTATGTACTTGTTGGTGATGATATCTCTGTGGTAATATACGTCAAAGGTAAGTGTGTGTGTGTGTGTGTGTGTGTGTGTGTGTGTGTGTGTGTGTTTGGAAGGTTCTACTATTTTTTTTCGTGTTTTTTGGTTTGTTTCAGTGTTTTAAGGATGTTTAAACTGTTTTTTGGGTATTTTTAGTGTGTTTAAGGGTGTTTTTGTGGTATTTAAGGCTCCAGGGATAGTTTAACAGGCTGCAGTGGAAGTTATTGGGGTTTTCAAGGTTCCAGGGATAGTTTAACAGGCTGCAGTGGAAGTTATTGGGGTTTTCAAGGTTCCAGGGATAGTTTAACAGGCTGCAGTGGAAGTTATTGGGGTTTTCAAGGTTCCAGGGATAGTTTAACAGGCTGCAGTGGAAGTTATTGGGGTTTTCAAGGTTCCAGGGATAGTTTAACAGGCTGCAGTGGAAGTTATTGGGGTTTTCAAGGTTCCAGGGATAGTTTAACAGGCTGTAGTGGAAGTTACAGGGGTTTTCAAGGTTCCAGGGATAGTTTAACAGGCTGCAGTGGAAGTTATTGGGGTTTTCAAGGTTCCAGGGATAGTTTAACAGGCTGCAGTGGAAGTTATTGGGGTTTTCAAGGCTCCAGGGATAGTTTAACAGGCTGCAGTGGAAGTTATTGGGTTTTTCAAGGCTCCAGGGATAGTTTAACAGGCTGCAGTGGAAGTTATTGGGGTTTTCAAGGCTCCAGGGATAGTTTAACAGGCTGCAGTGGAAGTTATTGGGGTTTTCAAGGCTCCAGGGATAGTTTAACAGGCTGCAGTGGAAGTTATTGGGGTTTTCAAGGTTCCAGGGATAGTTTAACAGGCTGCAGTGGAAGTTATTGGGGTTTTCAAGGTTACAGACCCTACCTTCACCCCCTCTACACTCTCCCCTTCTCTTCCCCCCCCCCTACACACCACGGCAGGCACACAGACAGACGCAAACGTGATGTCGTGCAATGCTACCACGGCGGGGCGCGAGACCAAAGTGGCGCTGGTGGACGGCCAAGGCTGTCTGCTGCGACCTGACCTCCTCACACCCTTTGCTAAGACTCGCCAGGTCAACGGGGTGGAGGCTGACCTTATGCTATACTCGTATTTGAAGGTATTGTTCTGACCTTTGACCTTCGTGAGTTAGTTTTGCTATTTATTATTATTATTATTATTGTTTTCTTATATATTCTCTCTCTCTCTCTCTCTCTCTCTCTCTCTCTCTCTCTCTCTCTCTCTCTCTCTCTCTCTCTCTCTCTCTCAGGCGTTCAACATCGCTGAGAGCCCCGAGTTCACCATATCTTGCGCTCTTGAAGTGTGTGAGGACGTGTGCCCGAAAACGTGTCTTAGCGGCCCCCCCAAGGCACGCAGGAGGAGGAGGAGCGGTGGGGAGGTAGTGGAGGAGTTGGTGGAGGAGGTGGAGGGGGTGGGGTCTTCCTCCTCCTCCTCCTCTTCCTCCTCCAGCGTCAAGAAGATTGTGCTGGAGAGAGGAGTGATGGTCTTGAGTCGAAGGGAGGAAGGTAAGAGAGAGAGAGAGAGAGAGAGAGAGAGAGAGAGAGAGAGAGAGTGTGTGTGTGTGTGTTTGTCTGTTATTTGTGTTTATTCAAAGTTTATTAATCTATTCTTCTCTCTCTCTCTCTCTCTCTCTCTCTCTCTCTCTCTCTCTCTCTCTCTCTCTATTTCAGGGCGTGCGCAATGCGTGGCTCAGTCTGGCGTGACCCTCGTGAGTCTGGCAGCGCTGTTCGGGGTGGTGTTCTGCCTAGCGGTGGTGTGTGTGGTGTTGGCGGCCAGGCTGTGGTCCCTCAAGGCTGACATGAAGAGGAAAGGGATTCAAGACTAATAACTGGGCCCTTTTAGCTTATAATCTGACATTGTGTTGGTCAAAAGTTAAAGAATTGTTGGGTATAGTACGATACTTTAGGTCGAGTTAAAGAATTGTTGTGTATGGTACGATGTTTTGCTTTGGTCGGGTTCGGGTACGATATTTTGTGTGGATCACAGGTTAAAGAATTGTTGGATTTGGTACGATATTTTGTTTTGGGTCGAGTTAAAGAATTGTGGGATATGGTACGATGTTTTGTTGTTTGTTAAAAAAGGTGTTTGGTGTTTTGATTTGTTTGTTTTGTGGTGTTTGGGGGTTAAGGGAACGTGTGGTGTTTGTTTTTGACTGGTGATGGTGGTGGTGGTGGGCAAATTTCTGCTAATCCGCTAATCAACTAGCCAATAATTAGCAAAAACTATGAAAAATTTAATTATAAAAAGATGGATGCTAATATAGATTAAAAAATATATATATATTACATAACAAGAAATCTATATAGTAATGGATAACTTAGAGTTGCCGTGTACGATAATTATTCAGCAACTGTCCGGGTCACCAGGTCACTGTTACCAACCCCGCCCATTCCCTCCCCCTTCATCTTAAGCTTAAGTTTGTCAATATATAGCTTATAAGTACTAATATACGAGATGGCAATAAACTGGCATAAATATGATACGATAATCCACTGAACACGTATCTTGGCAGCGTTAAAGATAAATGGATGTAGGATGTTTTTTATTATACAATTCTAAAATAAAACTTAGCATTAATTTCCGTATCAGTGGTGTTAGTGAGGGAAATTATGTGGTAAAATGAATATTCCTTGTTTTGGGCATGTTATGGAGCTAGCTTGGAAATAAAGCGTTTGAAAAATGTGAAGGATTGTAGAAAAAGGTGTTTTATCTGTTATGTTCGATAATTTGTTGTAAAAGTACGTTTTCCTTTTTTTTTTTTTTTTTTTTTTGGCGTTTGATTTGTGAAGGATTGTGGGAAATTGTACCAGATTTTGCTTGTGGTGTGTTCGATAACTTGTTGGAAAGGTACGATGTTTTCTTTCGTACATTTTAAGTGTCCTTTTGTACGTTTTGTTTTAGTTTATCATTATTTTTGCCTTTTATATGTATCTGTTTGCCTCCTCCCTTACCCCCTCTCTCTCTCTCATTTTGATTTCCTATTATTATCTTGCTTATTTTATTTATTTTTTTTTTCATTTTTTCTCATTTTAATATTATCACCCTCCTTTTTAGTTTATTTACCTCTCTCTCTCTCTCTCAGTTAAGTCCCTATGCTCTCTTTAATAATAACAATAACAGCTTCTATAGATAAGAGAATTTGTAAGATAGTTTTAAGATACGCATAATTCTCTCTCTCTCTCTCTCTCTCTGTAGTATTAAATTTCTCTCTCTCTCTCTCTCTCTCTCTGTCTAGTATTAAATTTTTATAACGCAAGAAATAAATTTGAAGAAATATTTTTGAAGTTATTGTCATAGTAGTAGTAGTAGTAGTGGTGGTGGTAGTAGTAGTACCCTTGAACGTATCTATGAAAATCTCTCTCCCTCTCTCTCTCTCTCACACACACACACACACACACACACACACACGAAGATTGTGAATAATAATCCCATCATTATAAACATTACGAAATTATTATTATTAATCATCATCATCATCATCATATGGAAAAATATATAACTCTAGAAGCATCACTATAAACATTTGCTCGTCCTACCAACATTACACCAACCAACATTGTAGTAACCAATATATATAAATAACCAATATATATAATAAAAAGATAAAGAAAATAAATAAATAAATGAAATAAACATTGAATTAACCAACAGAAAAATAAAGAAAATAAATAAATAAATAAAATAAACATTGAATTAACCAACAGAGAAAAATAAAGAAAATAAACAAATAAATAAAATAAACATTGAATTAACGAACAGAGAAAAATAAAGAAGTAAACAAATAAATAAATAAATAAAATACATTGAATTAACCAACATACAGAAAAATGAATAAATAAACAAATAAATAAATAAATAAATAAAAAGTAAATTAAGTAGATGAATTGAGACCAAAATTAAAAAAATAAATAAAAATAAATCAAATAAATTAAATCTTTAAGTAGATAAATTGAGACCAAGATTCTAAAATTAATTAATAAAAAAAAAAAAATGAAAAGTTTAAGTAGATGAATTATTGAGAAACGAAGATAGAAGTGAAACAGACATACATACATACAAACAAGTAATAATAATAATAACAATAATGGTAATAGTAATAATAGTAATAATAACTATGAATATAAACATCAATAGGGCAAAAACAAAAGAATAATACTAATTTTGAGAATAATAATAATAATAATAATAATAATAATAATAATAATAATAATAATAATAATAATAATAAAGAACAAGAACAACAAAAAGAAGAAGAAGAAGAAGAAGAGGAAGAAGAGTAATAATTGACACCACCACAAACAAACAAACAAGCAAACAAACAAACATATTTCTCTCCACCTCTGAATAAATAAATTTCAGAATATTTTCCAAACTTAACCAAAATTAAAACAAGCAAAAAAAAAAAAAAAAACAACAACAATTTTTAAACCTCACCTTTTAAATCTTGTTAATTTAAACCTAAAATAGAAAAAAACTTACTTAACAACACAAACAAACAAACAAACAAACAAATATGCAAAACAAAAAAATAAATAAAAAACTTAAAATTAATGAGATTCCTTTTAAAAATTTTCATAATATTCTTATCACAACCTTTCATTAATTAATTTATTTGTTTATTTGTTTATTTATTTACTATTTTTATTATTATCATTAGAATTTTCAGTTTCGTTTTTTTTTAGTAAATTTTTCACTTGTACCATCTCTCTCTCTCTCTCTCTCTCTCTCTCTCTCTCTCTCTCTCATTCAAAACCCCACTAATCCTTTCCTCTTATCCACACAACCTCTCTCTCTCTCTCTCTCTCTCTCTCTCTCTCTCTCTCTCTCTCTCTCTCTCTCTCTCTCTCTCTCTCTCTCTCTCTCTCTCTCAATCTCATTCAAAACCCCACTAATCCTTTCCTCTTATCCACACAACCTCTCTCTCTCTCTCTCTCTCTCTCTCTCTCTCTCTCTCTCTCTCTCTCTCTCTCTCATTCAAAACCCCACTAATCCTTTCCTCTTATCCACACAACCTCTCTCTCTCTCTCTCTCTCTCTCTCTCTCTCTCTCTCTCTCTCTCTCTCTCTCTCTCTCTAGAACTCCCATGTGTCCAGCCAGCGCATCTTGTGGATGGTGTGGTTCTCCCAGTCTGGTTCCAAATTGTGCATTCCGTAAGCCAGCGGGGAGAACAGGTAGAAGCTGCGGGGAGAGAGAGAGAGAGGGATGGTTAGATTAGGGAGAGGGAGAGAGAGAGAGAGATAGATTAAGTTAGAAAGATTATAGGACGAGAAAGAGAACAAAAACAAGAACGAGAGAGAGATAGAGAGAGAAAGTTAGAAAGATTATAGGACGAGAAAGAGAACAAAAACAAGAACGAGAGAGAGAGAGATAGAGAGATTAAGTTAGAAAGATTATAGGACGAGAAAGAGAACAAAAACAAGAACGAGAACGAGAGAGATAGAGAGAGAAAGTTAGAAAGATTATAGGACGAGAAAGAGAACAAAAACAAGAACGAGAGAGAGAGAGAGAGAGAGAGAGAGAGAGAGAGAGAGAGAGAGAGAGAGAGAGAGAGAGAGAGAGAGAGAGAGAGAGAGAGAGAGAGAGAGAGAGAGAGAGAGAGAGAGAGAGAGAGAGAGACATTACCTGTAGGCCAGTGTTGAGTAGAAGAGTCCAGTGAGGGTAGGGTACACAGTGGTGGCCAGGTAGCGGGGCACCAGACCAGGCAGGGACTCAAATAGGTAGTCCAAGATTACACCTGTACAAACAACCCATTAGAGGCAGGAAGACTGGTTGACCTCACCTGACCTGACCTGATGTGATTTTTACTGTATCTTTAAGTGGTTGAGTTTAATTGACCTAATGCAATGAGGCAGGAAGATTGATTGACCTCACCTGACCTGACCTGACCTGATGTGATCTTTACTGGTTGAGTTTAATTGACCTAATGCAATGAAATTTTAATTAATTCATGAACATTTTTACTTAAGCCTTTAAATACTGCCTTAACACACACCACTGACCTGACCTCACTGTGACACATGACCTAACAATCTAGCAACTGACCTAACCTCACTAAACAGCTGACCTAACCTAACTGAACCTAACAGTTGACCTAATCTGACCTAATCTGCCAGTTGACCTAACCTAACTGAACCTAACAGTTGACCTAACCTAACCTAATCTGCCAGTTGACCTAACCTAACTGAACCTAACAGCTGACCTAACCTAACCTAACTTACCCTAACTACTCTAACGACCTAACGACCTAACCTAACAATCTGACAGCTGACCTAACCTAACTTACCCTAACTACCCTAACGACACTTACCAGTCAACATGGAGGAGAAGAGAAGGGCAGGGAAATAATGATGGAAATAAAGAATTCTTCCCATCGCGTAGAAGGGAAGATAATGCAAAGCCCAAGCCAGAGCGAGCCACCCACACGCCCCCAGGGTCCTGTCACGCCGAGCTGGGGGGGCGGGGGAAGAGAGAGTGAGAGGGATTGTGTGAAGGAAATGTTTTGTTTGTTTGTTTGTTTGTTTGTTTGAGAGTGGTGTTCGTGTGTGTTTGTGTGTGTGTTTAAGTGATGAATGTTTGTTTGTTTGTTTGAGAGTGGTGTTTGTGTGTGTTTGTGTGTGTTTAATTGATTGTTTGTTTGTTTGTTTGTTTGTTTGTTTGAGAGTGGTGTTTGTGTGTGTTTAAGTGATGAATGTTTGTTTGTTTGTTTGTTTGTTTGAGAGTGGTGTTCGTGTGTGTTTGTGTGTGTTTAAGTGAGTTTGTTTGTTTGTTTGTTTGTTTGTTTTGAATGTGTGTGTGTGTGTGTTACAGGGAAGAAAGCCTGTTTATTTGTTTGTTTGTGCGTTTTTATGAGGGTAGTGTGTGTGTGTGTGTTTGTGAAGGTAGTGTTTGTTTGTTTGTTTGTGTGTGTATGTGTGTGTATGTGTGTTACAGGTAAATAACAGCATTTCTAGGGCACTGTTACCTGTTCCTCACCTGAGCACACACCCTCATTAAGCACAGGTGAGGCACACTGAACACACTCACTGAATACTGCTGAAGAGGTGAACAGATTAACAAATATTGCTAAGACAGACTGTTAAATTGATAAATATTGCTAAGAATGTGTTAAATTGATAAATATTGCTAAGACAGGCTGTTAAATTGATAAATATTGCTAAGACAGTGTTAAATTGATAAATATTGCTAAAACAGACTGTTAAATTGATAAATATTGCTAAGACAGGCTGTTAAATTGATAAACATTGCTAAAACGGGCTGTTAAATTGATAAATATTGCTAAAACAGGTTGTTAAATTGATAAATATTGCTAAGACAGTGTTAAATTGATAAATATTGCTAAAACAGGCTGTTAAATTGATAAATATTGCTAAAACAGGCTGTTAAATTGATAAACATTGCTAAAACAGGTTGTTAAATTGATAAATATTGCTAAAACAGGCTGTTAAATTGATAAATATTGCTAAGACAGGCTGTTAAATTGATAAATATTGCTAAGACAGGCTGTTAAATTGATAAATATTGCTAAGACAGACTGTTAAATTGATAAATATTGCTAAAACACTTAAATTGATAAATATTGCTAAGACAGACTGTTAAATTGATAAATATTGCTAAAACACTGTTAAATTGATAAATATTGCTAAGACAGACTGTTAAATTGATAAATATTGCTAAAACACTGTTAAATTGATAAATATTGCTAAGACAGACTGTTAAATTGATAAATATTGCTAAGACAGGCTGTTAAATTGATAAATATTGCTAAGACAGTGTTAAATTGATAAATATTGCTAAAACAGCTGTTAAATTGATAAATATTGCTAAGACAGGCTGTTAAATTGATAAATATTGCTAAGACAAGCTGTTAAATTGATAAACATTGCTAAGACAGTGTTAAATTGATAAATATTGCTAAGACAGACTGTTAAATTGATAAATATTGCTAAGACAGGCTGTTAAATTGATAAATATTGCTAAGACAGGCTGTTAAATTGATAAATATTGCTAAGACAGGCTGTTAAATTGATAAATATTGCTAAGACAGGCTGTTAAATTGATAAATATTGCTAAAACAGGCTGTTAAATTGATAAATATTGCTAAGACAGGCTGTTAAATTGATAAATATTGCTAAAACAGGCTGTTAAATTGATAAATATTGCTAAAACAGCTGTTAAATTGATAAATATTGCTAAGACAGTGTTAAATTGATAAATATTGCTAAAACAGGCTGTTAAATTGATAAATATTGCTAAAACAGCTGTTAAATTGATAAATATTGCTAAGACAGGCTGTTAAATTGATAAATATTGCTAAGACAGACTGTTAAATTGATAAATATTGCTAAAACAGACTGTTAAATTGATAAATATTGCTAAGACAGACTGTTAAATTGATAAATATTGCTAAGACAAGCTGTTAAATTGATAAATATTGCTAAGACAGTGTTAAATTGATAAACATTGCTAAAACGGGCTGTTAAATTGATAAATATTGCTAAGACAGACTGTTAAATTGATAAACATTGCTAAAACAGGCTGTTAAATTGATAAATATTGCTAAGACAGACTGTTAAATTGATAAATATTGCTAAGACAGGCTGTTAAATTGATAAATATTGCTAAGACAGTGTTAAATTGATAAATATTGCTAAAACGGGCTGTTAAATTGATAAATATTGCTAAGACAGTGTTAAATTGATAAATATTGCTAAGACAGACTGTTAAATTGATAAATATTGCTAAGACAAGCTGTTAAATTGATAAACATTGCTAAGACAGTGTTAAATTGATAAATATTGCTAAGACAGGCTGTTAAATTGATAAATATTGCTAAGACAGGCTGTTAAATTGATAAATATTGCTAAAACACTGTTAAATTGATAAATATTGCTAAAACACTGTTAAAATTGATAAATATTGCTAAAACAGGCTGTTAAATTGATAAACATTGCTAAAACAGTGTTAAATTCATAAATATTGCTAAGACAGACTGTTAAATTGATAAATATTGCTAAGACAAGCTGTTAAATTGATAAACATTGCTAAGACAGTGTTAAATTGATAAATATTGCTAAGACAGGCTGTTAAATTGATAAATATTGCTAAAACACTGTTAAATTGATAAATATTGCTAAGACAGACTGTTAAATTGATAAATATTGCTAAAACAGGCTGTTAAATTGATAAACATTGCTAAAACAGGCTGTTAAATTGATAAATATTGCTAAGACTGTTAAATTGATAAATATTGCTAAGACAGGCTGTTAAATTGATAAATATTGCTAAAACAGACTGTTAAATTGATAAACATTGCCAAACGAGATAGAAACTGATAAAATAACATTAACAAACAATTAATCAGATGAGAATACTAATTAAACACTGACACATGAGCAGTAATTAACAGCTGATGATGAGAAAACAGACTAATTGGTTAAAAAAAACGACAAAAAAAGTTAATGAGAAAATTGAAGTCTAACCTAACCTAACCTTCACTAATTACCTTTAAAAGTGTTACCTGGCACCAACAGCCTCGTTACGTACACAGGTGATATGAGGTGCTGGTAATACTAATTTTAATATACAGCGAACACAATGGTGAAATATAACAGGCCATGCATTTATTTATCACTGAAAACAAATAAACAAATAAACAAACACACACATACACATATATACAAATAATAATAATAGTAAGAATAAACAGAACAAATAAATAAATGAAATAATTAAGCGCAAGCACAAAATAATCGTGTTTTTATTTATTTATTTATTTATTTATTTTTTGTATTGTGTGTGTATGAGTGTATGTATGTATGTTTGTGTAGTTTAAAAGGTTAAGAGTATTTTTCCCTACACACACATGGACTAACCTTTCGTGGCAGCGTCGATGGGTGCGCCGCGCTGCCTGGCGTACGAGTGGCGGCAGTACACCACCACGAAGGCAGCAAGCACCACTAAATTGCCCCACCAGATGAGAGGATGGCCCAGCAGGTACACCTTGAACCCGTCAATGGCAGAGAACCACTGGCCCTATTGAATTGAAGTGTTTGGAGGGTTTAAAGTGTGTTTTTTAAGTGTTTCATGCGTGTGCGAGAGTTTTTAAAAGTGTACGAGAGTTTTAAAGTGTGTACGATAGTTATTTTTAAGTGTACGATAGTGTTTAAGAGTGTATGAAAGTTTTTAAAAGTGTATGATAGATTTTAAGAGTGTACGATTGATTTAAAGAGTGTACGATAGATTTTAAGGGTGTACGATAGTTTTCAAGAGTGTACGATAGTTTTCAAGAGTGTACGAGAGTTTTCAACAGTGTACGAGAGTTTTCAAGAGTGTACGAGTTTATTTTAATAGTGCATAACTTTTTTTTTTTTTAGTGTACAAGAATTTTTAAGAGTGTACGATAGTTTTTTTAGTGTACGACAGTTTTTTAAAGTGTACGGTTGTCCTGAAGAGTGTTTTTAAGGTTTTTGGAGTATTGAAGTGCTTGTGGTGTGTTTTTTGGGTGTTTAAGGGTGTTTTTGAGGGTGTAGGAGTGTTTGGGAGGGGTGCCAGTATATGAGGTGTGTGTGTGTGTGTGTGTGTGTGTGTGTGTGTGTGTGTGTGTGTGTGTGTGTGTGTGTGTGTGTGTGTGTGTGTGTGTGTGTGTACATGCATGCGGAAAACATAACAAGCAAAACAAGGAAAAAACAAGAAAAAAATATTGTAAACGAACACAAACAAAAAAACAAAAAACAATACCAAAAAATATAAAAAGAAAAAACACACCAACACACGCACAAACACAAACACACAAACAAACAAACAAAAAAAACACGAAAAAACACCAAAAAAACACACGAAGCCAAACTAAAACTAACCAAAACACATCAAAATCCCTCGAGAGACCCCCAAGCACCACCACCACCACCACCACCCCAGTACCTTCCATCCCAACATCCGCAGGTGAGCACAGGGAGCCTCGTTTGCACAGGTAAGCGAAGTGGAGGCGCAGGAACAGGAAGAGGAGAAGAGCTGCCAAATTGCTCCAAAACACAACAGGATTCCCAAGCAGATAAATTTTTGAACTACCTCCTGAAAAATGCTGGCCCTAAGAGAGAGAGAGAGAGAGAGAGAGAGAGAGAGAGAGAGAGAGAGAGAGAGAGAGAGAGAGAGAGAGAGAGAGAGAGAGAGAGAGAGAGAGAGTTATAGAACCTTGCTGATCCATCCAGTTAGTAAAGTTAGTGTTATTTAAAGGAAATTTGCATATTAGGTTAGGTTTGGTTAGGCTATGTTTGGTTAGACTACGAGGAGAAAGAGGAATTAAATGCTAACACACACACACACACACACACACACACACACACACAGACAGACATTCTCTCTCTCTCTATCAACAAAACCCAAACAAATTCACTAAAAACAATCTTTTAAATAACACAAACACACCTCTCTCTCTCTCTCTCTCTCTCTCTCTCTCTCTCTCTCTCTCTCTCTCTCTCTCTCTCACCTTGAAATTAATGGGCCACTGCCAAGGTTGCGATGTGATCTCCCCTTCCTTAGGCTTCAACCCAGAATTGCCTTGAAACATGACGGTGTGCGACTCGATGAATTTTTCAATGAAGTTCGGGGCATAAATCTCGAAGCTGGAGTTTGGCACTGTTTGGGGAGAGAGATGGGGGGTGTGAGGGGGTGTGTGGGGGCTGGGGGGGCTGGGGGAAGGGTGGGGGTGTGGTTTAAAGGGGTTTTTTAAAGGTTTATTAGGTAAAATTTGGTTTCATGTTTTTTGTTTGTTTATGTAAGAGAAAAATAACTCTCTCTCTCTCTCTCTCTCTCTCTCTCTCACTCACAGCGGGGAAACTGGTTGTCCTCCACGTTCCACAGGTTGTTGGGGTCATGCACGTTGGGGTTACAGGTCACCTCCATCTGCTCGTAACCCCTGGCAGGAGAGAGGTCAGGTCAGGTCAGGTCAAGTTAGGTTAGTCTTAAATTTACTTTCAACTCTCTCTCTCTATAAAATAAATTACTTAGAAAAATAATTCTCTCTCTCTCTCTCTCTCTCTCTCTCTCTTTTGAATGTTTAAATTATGAAAAAAATAGAAAAAAAGAAAATTTGAATGGTGATAATAATGATTCTCTCTCTCTCTCTCTCTCTCTCTCTCTCTCTCTTTTGAATGTTTAAATTATGAAAAAAATAGAAAAAAAGAAAAATTTGAATGCTGATAATAATGATTCTCTCTCTCTCTCTCTCTCTCTCTCTCTGTGTCTCACCACTTGGGCAGCTGCTTGTTGTGTGACATGAGTGCACAGCCAACGAGGTAGTGGACTAAACGCAGGCGATGAACCACAGTCTTCACAGGTACCCCCTCCGCACCTCCCTCCACCTCCACCCTCCACACATCATTGACATCCCCCTCGCCGTTCTGCGGAGTAGGAGTAGTGGTGGTGGTGGTATTCAGCCCCCCCCCTACCCCTCCTGCCAAAGACTCCAGGGAAAAACAGAGAATTCGCAAATATTCACTTAAAATCGTAAAAAAAAACGTGATATCCTTTAAAAAAACGCCATGAAACACAGACTAATTCCCGCAGCACCTCTCCCTCTCACCTCCCCATAGCCGGTGACCTGGTGGTGCCGCTTGGTCACCGGCGCGGCCTCCCTGTGAGAATGCAGGTTACGGCCAGTCGGAACGTGCTCCAGCCTCACCAAGTCCCCGTTCTTCACAAGTTCAATTGGTTCGTCTTCATCCTCCCAGTCTGCCGGTTCCTCGTTCCACTTCTTCACCAGCCTGGGGGAGGAGGAGGAGGAGGAGGAGGAGGAGGAGGAGGAGGAGGAGGAGGTGGTCGTAAGAGGAAGGTGAAAGAAGAGGAGGAGGAGTAAGAGAACATGACAGACGAGGAGGAGAAGATGAAAGGATGAGACGAAAGGAGGAGGAGGAGGAAGAGAATATGACAGAGGAGGAGGAGGAGAAGATGAAAGGAGGAGGAGGAGGAATTGAAGATGAAAGGAGGAGGAAGAGAATATGACAGAGGAGGAGGAGAAGGAGAAGGAGGAGGAGGAGGAGGAGGAAGAGAAGATGAAAGAGGAGGAGGAAGAGGAAGAAAAGATGAAAGAGTAGGAAGATGAAAGAGGAGGAGGAGGAGGAGGAGGAGGAGGAGGAGGAGGAGGAGGAGGAGGAGGAGGAGGAGGAGGAGGAGGAGGAGGAGGAGGAGGTATGGATTACATTACATATCAATACTTTTAAATTACATAAATAACATTAGCTTGCCACAGTACCAGCAGCAGTAGTAATAGTAGTAGTAGTCGTAGTAGTAGAAACAAACAAACAAACAAACAAACAAACAAACAAAAACACACTCAGGACCTCCGAAACCCATCACATACCACTTATTATTAAAATCCTTGTGCGAGTATGTAGTGATCTGCTGCTGCCGAGCCCCCACCCCCTCCGGATAGAGGTGTATGTGCGAGTGTAGGTACCCGCCACCCGTCCTTGCGTTCTTGAGGGTGATCTCAGCCCCGTATGCAAGCTCTGGGGGGAGAGAGAGAGAGAGAGAGAGGAGGAGGCGTTAGTGTAGAAGTAGTAGAAAAATAAATAAATACCTATTATTATTATTATTAGTAGTAGTAGTAGTAAAAATAAATAAATAAAATGCTACCTATTATTATTATTAGTAGTAGTAGTAGTAGTAGTAGTAGTAGTAGTAGTAGTAGTAGTAGTAGTAGTAGAAAAATAAATAAATAAA
>NW_026973668.1:1480000-1502500 GCF_035594125.1 Scylla paramamosain
AGTAGTAGTAGTTTCCATTAATTTTTTTTCAGTATCTTATTTTTTTCCGTGGCACAAAATTCTTAATAAAAAAAAAGTTTAAAATACAAACAAACGAACGAACAAACATGAACTCTCCGTTTTTTTTCATTATTATCATTATTATTATTATTATTATTATTATTATTTTCTTTCATCTTTTTCATTTTTTTTTTATTCTGGTTTTCGGAAAAATCTTGGATGGCTGAGTTTGTCATGTTCGCACACACACACACACACACACACACACACACACACACACACACACACACACACACACACACACACACACACACACACACTTCAATATCACCTTTCTAATAATAATAATAATAATAATAATAATAATAATAATAATAATAATAAAAATAAAAAAAATAAGCAAAACAAATGAACACACTACAAACAAACAAACAAACAAACAAACAAACAAACAAACAAACACCTCATCTAAAGAAACATCTCCTCCTCCTCCTCCTCCTCTTCTTCCTCTTCCTCCTCCTCCTCCTCCTCCTCCTCCTAGCAAAATCTGGAAACATTCTTCTGTCTACGCTGAGAGAGAGAGAGAGAGAGAGAGAGAGAGAGAGAGAGAGAGAGAGAGAGAGAGAGAGAGAGAGAGAGAGAGAGAGAGAGAGAGAGAGAATAGTTAGCAGTAGAAGTAGTAGTAGTAGAACAACAGCAGCATCAGCAGCAGTAGTAGTAGTAGTAGTAGTAGTAGTAGTAGTAGTAGTAGTAGTAGTAGTAGTAGTAGTAGTAGTAGTAGTAGTAGTAGTAGTAGCAGCAGTAGCAGCAGCAGCAGTGGCAAATATGATAGCCACACACACACACACACACACACACACACACACACACACACACACACACACACACACACACACACACACACACACACCTTTACAGCTTTAAAGAGCTTAAATAACTAACTTTACATTCAATTGATGAACTAAGCCTACCTAAACTCCTTGCCAAGCTGTCCTGTACTTTCCCACAAACTTTCTCCAGCCCCTCAAGCCCTGGGAGAGGAGCTGAGGCCCTTATCTCAGCACCCTGATCCCCTTGAGTCTTCCCGTAAGGAGCTCGACTGTCCTCCGGCCCCTTTTTCCCTGGGAGAGGCGTTGAAGTCCTTGTGGTGGCATGCTGTCTGTCCTGAGTTTTCTGGCAAGGAATTTGATCTTCCTCCAGCACTTCTGAGCCAGTGGCGGCCTTAGAGGTGCCTTTCTGACCTTCCTCGGCCTTCAGACAGCCACCGCCGGCCCTCTCCTGTCCTCCTAAACCAGTGGTGGCCTTCAAGGTGCCTTTCTGACCCTCCTCGGCCTTCAGACAGCCACCGCCAGCTTTCTCCAGCACTTCTGAGCCAGTGGTGGCCTTCAAGGTGCCTTTCTGACCCTCCTCGGCCTTCAGACAGCCACCGCCGGCCCTCTCCTGTCCTCCTAAGCTGGCAAGGGAGGCGGAGATCTTTGCGGTCGTCTCCTGGGCAGCGGCTGAGTTCGTCTGTTTGTGTTTGGCCACCAGCGCCTTTTCCAGCCTCTGCAGGTGACTGGTAAACGAGGATAGGTAACTCGAGAGCTGCGGGATCACCTCAGGCTGTGTTGGGGAGGGAGAGAGAGAGAGAGAGAGAGTTAGCATGGGTATATGAAAGAGTGGAAGCAGAAAATAAGTACGTACATACACACACACGCACGTACATGGAAATCCTGCTGGAATAAATGGAAATACGGAAAAAATATGGAAAATTGACTTAAACGAGAAGTGAAACGTGGAAAAAAAACGAAAAACACAAGAAAAAAGAAAAAGAAGAAAGAGAAGATGAAAATAAACAAAAAAAACAAACAAAAAACACAAGAAAGAGAAAGAAGAAAAGAAGATGAAAATAAACAAAAAAACAAACAAAAAACAAACAAACAAACAAAAAACAAACACAAACAACCCCATTAGACCCCAAACCGCCATTAGACCCACAGAACCCCAAACGACGTACCATAACAACAGCCTCCTTCCGTTTCTTGCCTCGTTTGGCAGCCTGGAGTTTGATAGGCCTAAGCAGCGCCACACAGCAGCCCAGCAAGATGGCCGCCACCCCCACAGCTTGGGCGAGGTGGTGTAGGCGGGCCAGGGCAGGGGTGTTGATGCCGGGGTCAATCTGGAGTGGGGTCGTTTGCAAGGCCGTGACGTGCTGGTGGTGACGATCAAGAATATTTTCAGTCTCCTCTCGTGTCTCCTTCAGCGTCTCTGAGCTCCAGGTGTCTGTGCCTATAGAGGGAGGGTGTGGGGAGATATGGGGAGTTGGGGAGAGAGATAGGAGGTGAGTGAGTCCGTCCGTGGGAGAGAAAAGCAGAAAAACACACATGACGTCACAAACCGATGCAAAAACACACAAAAAACACACACTCCCGGCCTTCTAGCTCCCCCCACCCCCCACTGCGACCCCTGCCACACCCCCCAGCCCCCCACACACCTGCAGGGTCCAAGGTATAGCGGTAGACTCTCTGCAACACCTGTGCGTGACGAGTGATGAGAGACAGGTAGCTCCCGGTGACGAACAGGTAAAGGCGGGGCGGGTCTGGACCTTGTAGGGGAAGCTGGGGGGGAGAGGGAGAGGGAGGTGTTAGTGAATGTTGAAAAGCAGGGAGGAGGAGGAGGAGGAGGAGGAGGAGGAGGAGGAGGAGGAGGAGGAGGAGGAGGAGGAGGAGGAGGAGGAGGAGGAGGAGGAGGAGGAGGAGGAGGAGGAGGAGGAGGAGGAGGAGGAAATAAGGAGTGATGGGTGATGAAGAGAAGAGATAGAAGAAAGGAAGAAAGGAAGGAAGGAAGGAAGGAAGAATAAAGGAGGAGGAGGAGAAGAAAGAGAAGAAGAAGAACAAGAACAAGAACAAGAACAAGAACAAGAAAAAGAAACAAAACTATGAAATTTATCCAACAATTATCACCACCACCACCACCACCACTACTACCACCACCACCACCACTACTACTACTACCACTACTACTACTACTACTACTACTACTAACCTGGAGGGGCTTGGTGTTTGCATAGGTAGTATAAACTGACTGGTACTCCTCTTGTAATTTGGCAGTTAGCTTGTTAAAGATGTCACTGTCACCACCGCCACCACCACCCTCACCATTCACGCACTCACTGCAAGAACGGGGCTGTTAGTGTGTGTGTGTGTGTGTGTGTGTGTGTGTGTGTGTGTGTGTGTGTGTTGGGATAGACAGGCTATGTTTGTGTGTGTTTTTCAAGTCTCTCTCTCTCTCTCTCTCTCTCTCTCTCTCTCTCTCTCTCTCTCTCTCTCTCACCTATTCTCCTTGTTAGCAGCTGCCACACTGTTGTTGGGGGGGGCGGGGGGCAGAGGGTGCAGGCGGCCCCCACCAGGCGGAGCGTCAGGTTCCGCAGTCGCAGGAGGGCTGTGTCTGCTGCTACTGAGGCTGCTATGTCTTCCTCCTTCAGGCGCCTGTAGGGGGAGGAGGAGGAGGAGTTAGGTTAGGTTAGGTTTTTTCAACTACTACTACTACTACTACTACTATTACTACTAATGATAAGAAGAAGAAGAGCAGAGATGAGGAGGAGGAGGAGGAGGAGGAGGAAGAGGAGAAGGAGGAGGAAATGAAATGAAATACGGAGAGAGAGAGATGGGTGATGAAGAAGAAGAAGAAGAAGAAGAAGAAAAAGAAGAAAAACAACAACAACAATAACAACAACAACAAGCAAACCACTAACAACCACTTTAGATAACCCCAACAAACAAACAAACAAACAAAACAAACAAACAAACACAAAAACACACACACACAGAGACACCAAATCACACAAAGGTCACAAAAGGTCACACAAAGGTCACAGCGGCCTCACCTATGCGGCGGTTCCCAGGAGTTCATGACCTTGAGATCACGGTTATCAGTTAGGTGTCCCCAGTCGGTTCGGTCTGTGGCAGGAGAAATGTCCATGTGTTGCAATGCTTCTACCAGCTGTGTGTGGCTGCTCACCTGCGGCAGGGGGACAGGAGGGGGTGAGACGGGGGGGCCGGGTCATGCTGGGTGTAGTTATGGCCATACAAACCCACAAACGCACACACACACACTTACATTGGTGGTTAGGTCAAGTAACATCTGTTCGGCAGTAACTGTTGCAAAATGGAGTGAATTGCTGAGCGTCTCCCGGAATTCCACAAACTCAGGGATTCTTGTTAATGACCCGTATTTGTAAGATGCAATCAGTGGGTCGGATGTCTGGGGGAGAGAGGGAGAGGGAGAGAGAGGGAGAGAGGGGGAGAGAGAGGGATTAGGTGGAGAGAAAGGGAGAGTGTGTAAGATTTTGAGAGAGAGAGAGAGAGAGAGAGAGAGAGAGAGAGAGAGAGAGAGAGAGAGAGAGAGAGAGAGAGAGAGAGAGAGAGAGAGAGAGAGAGAGAGAGAGAGAGAGATTAGTTTGAAATAGTTTAAAATGAAAGACAACAACAACAACAACAATAACAATTTCTTTACACCAAAATAAACAAAAATAATAATAACTAAATAAACAAATAAACAAACAAATAAATCAACATATACCATAAACAAACACACACACACACACACACACACACACACACACACACACTCACATCCTTATAATTAGCCATGAAGAACTTAAGAGTGGCAGAAAAGATGGCCGCCGCAGTGGTGTAGCTGGCGGAGTCCAAAGCCTGCAGCGCCAACACATGTCCGAGGGTGTCCAGTTGAATGTGCTTCGTGTCACATCGTTCGTACACACCCTGGGCCGCCCCCGTCGCTCCTGTGGGGGGATAGGTGTGTAAGGTGTGTGGGGGGGTGTGAGGAGGTTGTGACAGGTGTGGGATGGGTGTGCAGTTGTGTGGGTTGGTGTACGGGTGTGTATAGAGGTGTGGAAGTGTGTAGGGGTGTAGAGAGAGAGAGAGAGAGAGAGAGAGAGAGAGAGAGAGAGAGAGAGAGAGAGAGAGAGAGAGAGAGAGAGAGAGGCAAAGACTTCACAGGAGCACGAACATCAATCGACAAAAATTGGCGTACCTTGAGACAGAGACATAGAAAACGGGGGTGGACACTTGAAAGAAAACGGGGGACACACAAACAAACATATCCAGAAGCAACAAACACACAAACAAACACACAAACAAACAAACACTCACCCAACATATTGTAAACTTTAATTAACAGAAGCTTCAGTTGAAAATTCGCTTTCGTCCTTTCAATTCCCCTTTCCAATATGGCTGCCAGTCGCATGATGAGCGTGGGGGTGGACAGACTCCTCCTGCATCCCTCCAGCCTGCATCCCTCCTGCATCCCTCCAGAGAGAGAGAGAGAGAGAGAGAGAGAGAGAGAGAGAGAGAGAGAGAGAGAGAGAGAGAGAGAGAGAGAGAGAGAGAGAGAGAGAGAGAGAGAGAGAGAGAGAGAGAGAGAGAGAGAGAGAGAGAGAGAGAGAGAGAGAGAGAGAGAGAGAGAGAGAGAAACTGCATCACCTGCACAGAAAGACAAGGACACACACACACACACACACACACACACACACACACACACACACACACACACACACACACACACACACACACTGCATCACCATCTGTACAATGAAAGACAGGACAACACACACACACACACACACACACACACACACACACACACACACACACACACACACACACACACACACACACACACACACACACACACACACACACACACACACACACTGCATCACCATCTGTACAATGAAAGACAGGACAACAAACACACACACACACACACACACACTCACACACACACACACACACTGCATCACCATCTGTACAATGAAAGACAGGACAACAAACACACACACACACACACACACACACACACACACACACACACACACACACACACACACACACACACTGCATCACCATCTGTACAATGAAAGACAGGACAACACACACACACACACACACACACACACACACACACACACACACACACACACACACAGTCACACACACACACACAGACACAAGAACATAAGAACATAATAAATAAGGGAAGGTGCAAGAAGCGAGCAGGTTTCCACGCGGCAGTCCCTGTATGAACACACACTACGTATTTCCATCTGTTATCCCCAGCCATACACTTGTCTAGTCTTCTCTTCAAGCTCTCTAGAGTCCCACCACTAACTACATCATTACTGAGTCCGTTCCACTCATCTACCACTATTTGAGAACCATTTTTTTCCTATCTCCTTCCTAAACCTAAATTATTTAAGCTTGAACCCGTTAGTTCTTGTACCCTGGTTGCTGATCCTAACAATTTTGCTTACATCTCCCTTGTTATAACCCTTGTACCACTTAAACACTTCTATCAGGTCCCCTCTTAACCTACGTCTCTCTAGAGAATGTCAATGTAACAGCTTCAGTCTGGCCTGGTAAGGAACACTCCTCATCCCCTGTATCCTTTGAGTCCTTCTCCTCTGTACTGATTCTAATAGGCCTATATCTTTCCTGTAATGTGGGGGCCAGAACTGCACAGCGTAGTCTAGATGAGGTCTGACCAGCGCCAAGCATAACTTTAATATTACTTCCGGCCTTCTACTTTTATCACTCCTAAAACTGAATCCTAGTAGCCTATTTGCCTTGTTTCTGGCCTCTATGCATTGTTTCCCTAGACGGAGTTCAGAGCTAACTATAACTCCTACATCTTTGTGGTAGCCTGCACCTACCAGAGTGTGGTTGTCTAATGTGTACCTATTGTGTGGGTTTCCTCTACCTACGCTAAGCACTTTGCATTTGTTGATATTAAATTGCATCTGCCATCTGTCCGTCCATTCATTCATTCTATCTACGTCTGCCTGCAAGGCGATGGCATCCGATTCTGACCTAATTAATCTACCTGTCTTTGTGTCATCCGCAAGTTTACTAACATCACTACTAATTCCACTATCCAAGTCATTGATATATATTAGAAATAACAATGGCCCTAATACTGATCCCTGTGGCACCCCACTAATTACATGACCCCACTCGGATTTCGAGCCGTCTATTACCACTCTCTGTCGCCTGTCACCAAGCCACGACCCTATGCAGCCTAACACCTTCCCATCTATCCCGAGTGCCCTAACCTTTCTCAGGAGCCTTTGATGGGGCACCTTGTCAAATGGTTTACTAAAGTCCAGATATAAGATATCATAACTATCACCATTATCTACTGCCTCGTACACCCTTACTGTAAAAACTTAACAAGTTTGTCAGGCAAGACTTCCCCTTCGTGAAGCCATGCTGTCACTGATTTATCAAGTTATGTTTGTCTAAATGTTCCCTAATGTTCCTCGCTATTATTGACTCTAACATTTTGCCTACAACTGAAGTTAAGCTGACAGGTCTATAATTACACGCTAAAGTTTTATCTCCTTTCTTAAAGATGGGTACTACATTAGCCTGCCTCCACATTACTGCTACCTCACCCGACTCCACTGATTTCCTAAAGACACACACACACACACACACACACACACACACACACACACACACACACACACACACACACACACACACACACACAAACTGCATCATCATCTGTACAATGAAAGACAGGACAACACACACACACACACACACACACACACACACACACACACACACACACACACACACACACATATATATATATATATATATATATATATATATATATATATATATATATATATATATATATATATATATATATATATATATATATATATATATATATATATATATATATATATATATATATATATATCTTACACACACACACACACACACACACGCAAACACACAGCATCATAATCTGTACAATGAAAGACAGGACAACACACACACACACACACACACACACACACACACACTGCATCACCATCTGTACAATGAAGGACAGGGCAACACACACACACACACACACACACACACACACACACACACACACACACACACACACACACACACACACACACACACGCACGCACGCACACACACTCCAGCAGGAGGGGGTGGGGTGGGGTGGGGTGGGGGGATAAGGTCTCTGTCTGGGTCGAGTCGGTGGGCCCGGTTGATGACGTCACACCTTACTTACGTACGTACGTACGTATTTCATTTTGAAAATGGCCATTGTCAAAAAGGCAGCTGGACACGAATGCTGTATATATTCTGACTCGTCATACACTCAAACTAATTAATCAAATATCAAAATATTTCCAGGCTGAGTAATAACAAAAATATTTCCACAAACATCCTGAAAAAAGTATTGGAACTTTGACCTGCTTAAACACGATTCTAGAGCCCACAAATTTGATTCACCAGGAACGGAAAACACTTCAAAAAATCTGAATTATTTTTACAAACAACCAAAACTTAGTCGGAAGCTGAAATAAAGAAATAAATATTTCAAAAATGTCAACTTTTGCACCTTTAACGGGGCTCTGAAATCATTCTTAAAGGCCACGTATTTAACTTATCAGGAGCACAAAACACTTTAACAATCATAAACTATTTTTACAAACCATAAACACTTCACTACAAGCTCTAATTAAAAACCAAAGATACCGGGATGCAAAAATATAACGGAAATTCGGCTCTTATTTACGTCACAAACAACCTCAAAATCAACGCTTTTCACTCAACACAAGAGTCAAAAACACTTCAAACACAACAAAATATTTTTACAAACCATAAAAACTTACTTAGAAGCCGAAATAAATTAACCGAGAAAAATAAAAATATTACTGGAACCCGACAAGCCGGGACAGGCAGGCCATCATGGCGGCGATGACGTCACGCAATCGCCACTTCACCTACCTCTGCCTTTATTACACCCAAACCAGGTAATGGCGGATATATCTGAGTAGCGGATATGAAAGGTTAGGCGTGTGGCTCCACTTTGTGACGTGTCTGGCTTGTAATAAGTGACACATGAAGCAGATAATGGCAGAAACATGGGCACCGCCTCAGCTGGCTCGTTTGTTTACATACCGAAAACTTGATTTTTAGCGGCTTTTTAAGGGTTTTGAACCTCCTGCAGGTGTTAATTCATTGATATTGTGTCCTGGGGGTTACGTTAGCGTAGGTTAGGACGAGTTAGGACCGTCAAGTACTGAGCAATCTATCATATCAGCACTAACACTCTTGCCTTCACTGTGTCGCTGCTGTCAGTCACTTCCAAGCCTTGTGTCAGTCACTGCAGCCTGTGTACACACTGTGGGAGGGAACACAGCCTCTCTCCTCTGCTTCTCGTGTCACACTGTACCATGCAAGCCAACACACAAGGTACTCATACAAATCTTTAAGTTTCTCCTTTAAATAAATTTTCCTCTATAATTTACAAGCAGTAATACGTTCAGGAGTGCATCACGGCTCGGCAGACAGGTTTCCCTAGCAGCACAGCCTCAGCACAGCCTCGCCACGGCCACACACAGCCACTAGCAGGAACCACAGCATCACAATTCCTGACACTGTGGTATCTGGACAAGCCAAGAAGACCAGGTCCTTACTTACCAAGATTTTAAGCCTTCCTGGTCCCTGTGAGCGGCGTCTGGCCTCCCTGGGGGTCTCCTGGCAGCCACCAACCCTGCACCAGCATACAGCGGCAGCCCCGGCCCGTGTCACCGTCTGGTTCAGCTAAAATCCAGGATAAATACAGCAGCCAGACGCGGACACCCATCAAACACTGTCACTCCATGTCTTCTGAGGCAGCGGGCAACTACACACTCCATCCACTGAACCACAAATCTTCTTCCTCTTCTAATAATACGCACTCTCTACACTCATATTACACTATAATAACGAAAAATTAAGTAAAAATATATTAAACTAAATTATAAGCCATTATAATTGTATTCGGCAAAATTTGGATTTATCACCATTTTAAGCGCCAAATTCAAACTTGATTCCTACCCCCCACTCGGTGTTAGCCATTTCTTTCCATCATTTTCCAGGTATATATTCCCGTACCATGGTATATTAATTAGTTTTTACCATATAAACTAGAAAATTATATTATTGTTCTTTCTGTTCTCCATACACACATGCGAATTATATTTTTGTGTTTATTTCCGTTTGTTATTCAAGACGATCATAACATTTCCTTCTTAAACTTATATTCGCCATAATTACCATGTTTGTTTTTTTATCATATTATATTCACCGTAATTAATTTGTTTTGTTTTCTTTTACCCTACCGATAATGAAAACTGACTCCTTATATTCGCCATAATTAGTTCTTGTATTATCATCATCATATTGAGGCTAAAAACTGATTCACTAACTAATATTCGCTATAAATCTTTTTTTTTTCTTTACTTTTTTCTTACAATTACCGTTCTTAACTCTATTGAGGCTTATAACTGTGATATAACAAACTCTGCCTCTCCGGGACCCAGCATGCAGCCTAGCGAACCCACACTCCTCACTGTTGCTCGCCTCCCGCAACAATTCTAAAACCAGCGTTAACTTCAATTTTCAAGGCTTTAATTCACGCTTCAAAGGTTTCCAACTGTTTTTTTTTCCGGTTCTAGTGACAGATTAACAAGTTTTCTATATAATTAACTAGAGAAAGTCTTGAAAACCCGGCTAAGGGTCTCTGGTGTTTTGAAATAGCATCTGTTAAGAGACCGAAGCACGCCTACTTATGGGGGTTTACCAAAGGGAGAGAAATTATAAAGGTTTAATATCGTAGGACAGTCAAGCAGATATTGTGAATTATTATTATTATTTATTTATTTATATTTTTTTTAATGCAAGTAGGCTTCAGGCAAAAGTTACGGAAAAAATAATAAAATAATGAATGCATGAATAGCGTCCAGGGGTTGCCAGATGGTAAATAACTGTAAAGTAAACCAATGTAACTTTATTTCTGTACAAAGAGTAGTAGTAGTAGTAGTAGTAGTAGTGGTAGTAGTAGTAGTAGTTTCCATTAATTTTTTTTTTCAGTATCTTATTTTTTTCCGTGGCACAAAATTCTTAATAAAAAAAAAGTTTAAAATACAAACAAACGAACGAACAAACATGAACTCTCCGTTTTTTTTTTCATTATTATTATTATTATTATTATTATTATTATTTTCTTTCATCTTTTTCATTTTTTTTTTATTCTGGTTTTCGGAAAAATCTTGGATGGCTGAAAATTTGTCATGTTCGCACACTCACACACACACACACACACACACACACACACACACACACACACACACACTTCAATATCACCTTTCTAATAATAATAATAATAATAATAATAATAATAATAATAATAATAATAATAATAATAATAATAATAATAAAAATAATAAAAATAAGCAAAACAAATGAACACACTACAAACAAACAAACAAACAAACAAACAAACGAACACCTCATCTAAAGAAACATCTCCTCCTCCTCCTCCTCCTCCTCTTCTTCCTCTTCCTCCTCCTCCTCCTCCTCCTACTAGCAAAATCTGGAAACATTCTTCTGTCTACGCTGAGAGAGAGAGAGAGAGAGAGAGAGAGAGAGAGAGAGAGAGAGAGAGAGAGAGAGAGAGAGAGAGAGAGAGAGAGAGAGAGAGAGAGAGAGAGAGAGAGAGAGAGAGAGAGAGAGAGAGAGAGAGAAGTTAGCAGTAGAAGTAGTAGTAGTAGAACAACAGCAGCAGCAGCAGCAGTAGTAATTAGTAGTAGTAGTAGTAGTAGTAGTAGTAGTAGTAGTAGTAGTAGTAGTAGTAGTAGTAGTAGTAGTAGTAGTAGTAGTAGTAGTAGCAGCAGTAGCAGCAGCAGCAGAGTGGCAAATATGATAGCCACACACACACACACACACACACACACACACACACACACACACACACACACACACACACACACACACACACACACACCTTTACAGCTTTAAAGAGCTTAAATAACTAACTTTACATTCAATTGATGAACTAAGCCTACCTAAACTCCTTGCCAGACTGTCCTGTACTTTCCCACAAACTTTCTCCAGCCCCTCAAGCCCTGGGAGAGGAGCTGAGGCCCTTATCTCAGCACCCTGATCCCCTTGAGTCTTCCCGTAAGGAGCTCGACTGTCCTCCGGCCCCTTTTTCCCTGGGAGAGGCGTTGAAGTCCTTGTGGTGGCATGCTGTCTGTCCTGAGTTTTCTGGCAAGGAATTTGATCTTTCTCCAGCACTTCTGAGCCAGTGGTGGCCTTGGAGGTGCCTTTCTGACCTTCCTCGGACTTCAGACAGCCACCGCCGGCCCTCTCCTGCTCTCCTAAACCAGTGGTGGCCTTCAAGGTGCCTTTCTGACCCTCCTCGGCCTTCAGACAGCCACCGCCAGCTTTCTCCAGCACTTCTGAACCAGTGGTGGCCTTCAAGGTGCCTTTCTGACCCTCCTCGGCCTTCAGACAGCCACCGCCAGCTTTCTCCAGCACTTCTGAGCCAGTGGTGGCCTTCAAGGTGCCTTTCTGACCCTCCTCGGCCTTCAGACAGCCACCGCCGGCCCTCTCCTGTCCTCCTAAGCTGGCAAGGGAGGCGGAGATCTTTGCGGTCGTCTCCTGGGCAGCCGCTGAGTTCGTCTGTTTGTGTTTGGCCACCAGCGCCTTTTCCAGCCTCTGCAGGTGACTGGTAAACGAGGACAGGTAACTCGAGAGCTGTGGGATCACCTCAGGCTGTGTTGGGGAGGGAGAGAGAGAGAGAGAGAGAGTTAGCATGGGTATATGAAAGAGTGGAAGCAGAAAATAAGTACGTACATACACACACACGCACGTACATGGAAATCCTGCTGGAATAAATGGAAATACGCAAAGAAATACGGAAAATTGACTTAAACGAGAAGTGAAACGTGGAAAAAAAACGAAAAACACAAGAAAAAAGAAAAAGAAGAAAGAGAAGATGAAAATAAACAAAAAAAACAAACAAAAACACAACAAAAGAGAAGGAAGAAAGAAAAGATGAAAATAAACAAAAAAACAAAAAACACAAGAAAAAAAGAAGGAAAAAGATGAAAATAAACAAAAAAAACAAACAAAAAAGACAAGAAAAAGAGAAAGAAGAAAGAAAAGATAAAAACATACAAAAAAACAAACAAAAAACAAACAAACAAACAAAAAACAAACACAAACAACCCCATTAGACCCCAAACCACCATTAAACCCACAGAACCCCAAACGACGTACCATAACAACAGCCTCCTTCCGTTTCTTGCCTCGTTTGGCAGCCTGGAGTTTGATAGGCCTAAGCAGCGCCACACAACATCCCAGCAAGATGGCCGCCACCCCCACAGCTTGGGCGAGGTGGTGTAGGCGGGCCAGGGCAGGGGTGTTGATGCCGGGGTCAATCTGGAGTGGGGTCGTTTGCAAGGCCGTGACGTGCTGGTGGTGACGATCAAGAATATTCTCAGTCTCCTCTCGTGTCTCCTTCAGCGTCTCTGAGCTCCAGGTGTCTGTGCCTGTGGGGGAGGGTGTGGGGAGATATGGGGAGTTGGGGAGAGAGATAGGAGGTGAGTGAGTCCGTCCGTGGGAGAGAAAAGCAGAAAAACACACTTGACGTCACAAACCGATGCAAAAACACACAAAAAACACACACTCCCGGCCTTCTAGCTCCCCCCACCCCCCACTGCGACCCCTGCCACACACCCCAGCCCCCCACACACCTGCAGGGTCCAAGGTATAGCGGTAGACTCTCTGCAACACCTGTGCGTGACGAGTAATGAGAGACAGGTAGCTCCCGGTGACGAACAGGTAAAGGCGAGGCGGGTCTGGACCTTGTAGGGGAAGCTGGGGGGGGAGAGGGAGAGGGAGGTGTTAGTGAATGTTGAAAAGCAGGGAGGAGGAGGAGGAGGAGGAGGAGGAGGAGGAGGAAATAAGGAGTGATGGGTGATGAAGAGAAGAGATAGAAGAAAGGAAGGAAAAGGAAGGAAGGAAGGAAGGAAGGAAGAATAAAGGAGGAGGAGGAGAAGAAAGAGAAGAAGAAGAAGAACAAGAACAAGAAGAACAAGAACAAGAAAAAGAGACAAAACTATGAAATTTATCCAACAATTATCACCACCACCACCACCACCACCACCACCACCACCACTACTACTACTACTACTACTACTACTACTACTACTAACCTGGAGGGGCTTGGTGTTTGCATAGGTAGTATAAACTGACTGGTACTCCTCTTGTAATTTGGCAGTTAGCTTGTTAAAGATGTCACTGTCACCACCGCCACCACCACCCTCACCGTTCACGCACTCACTGCAAGAACGGGGCTGTTAGTGTGTGTGTGTGTGTGTGTGTGTGTGTGTGTGTGTGTGTGTGTGTGTGTGTGTGTGTGTGTGTGTGTGTGTGTGTGTGTGTGTGTGTGTTGGGATAGACAGGCTGTGTTTGTGTGTGTTTTTCAAGTCTCTCTCTCTCTCTCTCTCTCTCTCTCTCTCTCTCTCTCTCTCTCTCTCTCTCTCTCTCTCTCTCTCACCTATTCTCCTTGTTAGCAGCTGCCACACTGTTGTTGGGGGGGCGGGGGGCAGAGGGTGCAGGCGGCCCCCACCAGGCGGAGCGTCAGGTTCCGCAGTCGCAGGAGGGCTGTGTCTGCTGCTACCGAGGCTGCTATGTCTTCCTCCTTCAGGCGCCTGTAGGGGGAGGAGGAGGAGGAGTTAGGTTAGGTTAGGTTAGGTTAGGTTAGGTTAGGTTATGTTAGGTTTTTTCAACTACTACTACTACTACTACTACTACTATTACTACTAATGATAAGAAGAAGAAGAGCAGAGATGAGGAGAGAGGAGGAGGAGGAGGAGGAGGAGGAGGAGGAGGAGGAGGAGGAGGAGGAGGAAATCAAATGAAATAAGGAGAGAGAGAGATGGGTGATGGAAGAAGAAGAAGAACAACAACAACAACAACAACAACAACAAGCAAACCACTAACAACCACTTTAGATAACCCCAACAAACAAACAAACAAACAAAACAAACAAACACAAAAACACACACACAGAGAGACACCAAACCACACAAAGGCCACACAAAGGTCACACAAAGGTCACAAAAGGTCACACAAAGGTCACAGCGGCCTCACCTATGCGGCGGTTCCCAGGAGTTCATGACCTTGAGATCACGGTTATCAGTTAGGTGTCCCCAGTCAGTTCGGTCTGTGGCAGGAGAAATGTCCATGTGTTGCAATGCTTCTACCAGCTGTGTGTGGCTGCTCACCTGCGGCAGGGGGACAGGAGGGGGTAAGACGGGGGGGCCGGGTCATGCTGGGTGTAGTTATGGCCATACAAACCCACAAACACACACACACACACACTTACATTGGTGGTTAGGTCAAGTAACATCTGTTCGGCAGTAACTGTTGCAAAATGGAGAGTGAATTGCTGAGCGGTCTCCCGGAATTCCACAAACTCAGGGATTCTTGTTAATGACCCGTATTTGTAAGATGCAATCAGTGGGTCGGAGGTCTGGGGGAGAGAGGGAGAGGGAGGGAGAGGGAGAGAGGGGGAGAGAGAGGGATTAGGTGGAGAGAAAGGGAGAATGTAAGATTTTGAGAGAGAGAGAGAGAGAGAGAGAGAGAGAGAGAGAGAGAGAGAGAGAGAGAGAGAGAGAGAGAGAGAGAGAGAGAGAGAGAGAGAGAGAGAGAGATGAGAGAGAGAGAGAGAGAGATTAGTTTGAAATAGTTTAAAATGAAAGACAACAACAACAACAACAACAACAACAATTTCTTTACACCAAAATAAACAAAAATAATAATAACTAAATAAACAAATAAAAAAAAAAAACAAATAGATAAATTAACATATACCATAAACAAACAAACAAACACACACACACACACACACGCACAAACACACTCACATCCTTATAATTAGCCATGAAGAACTTAAGAGTGGCAGAAAAGATGGCCGCCGCAGAGGTGTAGCTGGCGGAGTCCAAAGCCTGCAGCGCCAACACATGTCCGAGGGTGTCCAGTTGAATATGCTTCGTGTCACATCGTTCGTACACACCCTGGGCCGCCCCCGTCGCTCCTGTGGGGGTCAACAGGTGTGTAAGGCGTGTGGGGGGGTGTGGGGAGGTTGTGACAGGTGTGGGATGGGTGTACAGGTGTGTGGGTTGGTGTACGGGTGTGTATAGAGGTGTGGTGTTGACAGGTGTGGTGTGTAGGGATGTGTAGGGTGTAGAGAGAGAGAGAGAGAGAGAGAGAGAGAGAGAGAGAGAGAGAGAGAGAGAGAGAGAGAGAGAGAGATGAGAGAGAGAGAGAGAGAGAGAGAGAGAGAGAGAGAGAGAGAGAGAGAGGCAAAGATTTCACAGGAGCACGAACATCAATCGACAAAAATTGGCGTACCTTGAGACAGAGACATAGAAAACGGGGGTGGACACTTGAAAGAAAACGGGGGACACACAAACAAACATATCCAGAAGCAACAAACACACAAACAAACACACAAACAAACAAACACTCACCCAACATATTGTAAACTTTAATTAACAGAAGCTTCAGTTGAAAATTCGCTTTCGTCCTTTCAATTCCCCTCTCCAATATGGCTGCCAGTCGCATGATGAGCGTGGGGGGGTGGACAGACTCCTCCTGCATCCCTCCAGCCCCACCCCCGCCCCACCCTCCCCTGGATTGGCGGGGGGAGGGGGAGAAGTGGAGGGGGGTGAGGTAAGTTGAATCGCCTTAATGTAACTGTGCGCTGCTAAAATTAGGTAGGCATCTTCTGGCCTGTGGGGGAGAGAGAGAGGAGAGAGAGAGGGAATGAGAGGGAGTGGGAGGGTGAGAGGGGGTGAGAGAGAGACAGAGAGTGAGAGAGAGAGAGTGAGACAGGAGTTATGACTGAAAAACATACCAAAACACACATGAACAAACTTACACACACGCACACGCACCTGATATCCGTGTCGGCCATATTGGCGGCCAGGTTCTGAGTGTTGGTGTACAGGTTAACGAGGCTGTTAGCGAAGGACTGGTGTTGGCCGGCTGTCAGTCCCTCCTGCTGGCCCAGAGCGCGGCGCAACTGGTGCCAGCATAAATCTCGGTAAACTGCCTCTACCTGCAAACCATTCGCTTGGGTTAGGTTTGGTATCACTGCGAAGGCTGTGGAAGGCCTGTGGATGCTGTGTGGAGGAGGACAGGACAAGGAGACCAATGGGAAGGCTGTGGGAGGCTTGTGGATGCTGTTGTGGAGGAGGACAGGACAAGGAGACCAGTGGGAAGGCTGTGGAAGGCTTGTGGATGCTGTGTGGAGGAGGACAGGGCAAGGAGACCAGTGGGAAGGCAGTGGAAGGCTTGTGGATGCTGTGTGGAGGAGGACAGGACAAGGAGACCAGTGGGAAGGCTGTGGAAGGCTTGTGGATGCTGTGTGGAGGAGGACAGCACAAGGAGACCAGTGGGAAGGCTGTGGGAGGCCTGTGGATGCTGTGTGGAGGAGGACAGGACAAGGAGACCAGTGGGAAGGCTGTGGAAGGCTTGTGGATGCTGTGTGGAGGAGGACAGGACAAGGAGACCAGTGGGAAGGCTGTGGAAGGCTTGTGGATGCTGTGTGGAGGAGGACAGGACAAGGAGACCAGTGGGAAGGCTGTGGAGGGCTTGTGGATGCTGTGTGGAGGAGGACAGGGCAAGGAGACCAGTGCGAAGGCTGTGGAAGGCTTGTGGATGGTGTGTGGAGGAGGACAGGGCAAGGAGACCAGTGGGAAGGCTGTGGGAGGCTTGTGGATGCTGTGTGGAGGAGGACAGGGCAAGGAGACCAGTGGGAAAGCTGTGGAAGGATTGTGGATTATGATATGAATAAAATAACAACTACAACTACTACTACAACAACTATAACTACTACTACAACTACTACAACTACAACTGCTACTCACATCAACAGGTACGCCGGCAGAGGTGACCCTGTACAAGTTTCTGACACGTTCTAGCAGGCCACTCACTCTCTCTTCATCAATCAATGGAGGAAAGTTTACAATGTCACCAAAACAGCACATCTTGTCTCCATAAACTTCAATGTAGGTCAGCAGGAGGTCGGCCGGGTCACCTGTGGGGGGGAGGGGGTGTGGGAGGGGTCAGGGGAGGGTTGGGGAGGTCAGGGAGGGGTCAGGAGAGAGGGAGAGGGAAGAAGTGCGTTTGCTTGGAATTAGTTGAGTTTGCGTTAAATTTGTTCGTTTTCTGTGATATTTTTTTTTTTTTACGTTTTCTCTTTTTCTTTGTTTTTTGTTATTTTTTTTTCTCTTTTTTTTTCTCTTGTTCTCTCCTCCTCCTTCTCTTCTTCTTTTCCTTCCCTTTCAATCTCCTTTATAACTCCTCCTCCTCTTCCTCCTCCTCCTCCTCTTCCTCTTACAGCTAAATAATATGTTCTAGTCCTCCTCCTCCTTCAATGCCCACTGTTCCTCCTCCTCCTCCTCCTCCTCCTCCTCCTCCTCCTCCTCCTCCAACTCACCACACATCTGAGGTATCTTGTCTTCCTTCCCTGCCTCCCTCAGAGCCCTGGCAAGCTGAAGGAGACCCAGAAGAGGGCCCCTATCCTTGCTGTTCTCTTCCACGGCTCTCTGGCGAACTCCCGACAAGAACTGGGACGCCTCTACCAACGGGTCCTCTGCGGCGGTGGTGGTGGTGGTGGTGGTGGTGAGGTGAATGACTGAACGGATGTACTCGACGTAATGCTGCCAGTTGTCCGGCCTGTTGAGTTAGGTTAGGTTAGGTTAGGTTAGGTTAGGTTAGGTTAGGTTAAGTTAGGTTAGGGTAGGTTAGTGTTAGGTTTGGTTAGGTTAGGTTAGGAAGAGAGAGAGAGAGAGGGGGAAGGGTGGTGGTTGTGGTGGTGCTGGTGGTGGTTGTGGTAGTAGTAGTAGTAGTTGTAGTAGTAGTAGTACTGGAAGAATGAGAACAACAACAACAACAACAACATCATTTAAAAGCACTTAAAAAACACACAAAAAACACACAAAAACACCCCAAAACCCCCTCTACCACACTACCACACTACCACACTCACTCTCTATGGATGAGGTCGCGGTAGACAGCTGCCGCCGCCGCCCACTGGCCCAAACACATGTGGTACTTGCCGCGGTGGAGGGACAAAAAGTTCTCCGGCTGGTGGACGACTTTGGAGGCCAGCGGACCGTCCAGCACTGCCAGCGCTTCCTCGTACTTCCCCTGTGGTGGTGGAGGTGGTGGAGGGGTGGTGGAGGGGCAGTGGAAGAGCCGCAGAAGAGACAGTGTTAGAAATCTTGCGGAAAACTTGCGAAATTAAATGTTTTCATGAGTTAACGATAAAGTTTTGAAGACGATTTGTGTGTGTGTGCGTCTGTGTGCGTCTGTGTGTGTCTGTGTGTGTGTGTGTGTGTGTGTTAGCACTTCCAAAACACACACCTGCGTCTCCAGGATGTGCAGGTACGTCATGACCTCAGCCTCTGCCTCAATCTTGCCGTTCTTCACAAAGTTGTTCACCATTCGCTCCGCCAACAGTAGGCTGACCTCCTTGCCTTTGGGGTCAACGCTCTTGTGGGCCTGCAAACCACAACACCATCAACACCACTGTCAATGCTGCCAACACACACACACACACACACACACACACACACACACACACACACACACACACACACACACACACACACACACACACAGGACTGTCACCAATGCATTAAACTGTGTGTGTGTGTGTGTGTGTGTGTTTTGTCAGCCTCTTACTGCCACACACAGCCTCCCCTGCCCCACACACACACACACACACACACACACACACACACACACACACACACACACACACACACACACACACACACACACACACCTGCATAACATGACTCATAACAGCCCAGAAATAATATGGATTCTTCGGTCTCAGTTTATAGAGTTTCATGGCTGTTTGCTGCTGATTCTTGTAGTCCCCGACCCGTACATAGGACATGAATAGGTGTGACAGCAGCTCCTCGTTCCCCGGCTCGCCCTTAACTGCCACCTCATACACTCGGCAGATCTGTTCCGCTGTGGGTGAAGGTGGAAGTGTCTGGTTAGGTTAGGTTAGGTTAGAAATTTGTGTTTTTTTGTTTTTTTTGTGTAATTTGGTGTTTTTTTTTCAGTGTGTGTTTTTTATAAGTGTTTTGAGGCGTTTTTTGTTAATTTGGTGTTTTTTAAAGAGCTTTGTGGTGTTTTTGTGGGTTTAAAAGAGTTTGTGTATGTTTCTTTGACAAACGCGCGTGTGTGTACATGTGCGCACAAGTATACACATTCATCTATTCACACAACAAACAAACAAACAAACAAACAAATAACCTGAAACAACCACAACAACACAAAAAATTGACCTTAAACGACCACAACAACAACTTACGCTGGTGCATCTCCCTGTAGCATATCGTTAGCGCCTGGAGGGTCGTCTCATCAGTGGGGCCTTCCTTAACGACCTGCCCCACTAAGGCCAAACACTCCTCTTCTTTCCCCATCCTCAACAGAGCGAGGCCTTTCAAAACCCGTGCGCAGTGAAGGTTCGGCTGCTTTCTTAACACCTTGTCTGCCTCTTGAACTGCCTTCTTGTTTACCCCGGAGTCTAGCCATTCTGGAAGGTCACAGGAGGTCAGGGAAGGTCAAGGGGTTTGGTTAGGTTAGGTTAGGTTTGGTTTGGTTAGGTTAGGTTTGGTTAGGTTAGGTTTGGTTAGGGAAGGTTAGGTTAGGTTAGGTTTGGTTAGGTTTGGTTTGGTTAGGTTAGGTTAGGTTTGGTTAGGTTTGGTTTGGTTAGGTTAGGTTAGGTTAGGTTAGGTTTGGTTAGGTTAGGTTAGGTTAGGTTAGGTTTGGTTTGTTTAGGTTAGGTTAGGTTTGGTTTGGTTTGGTTTGGTTTGGTTTGGTTTGGTTAGGTTTGGTTTGGTTAGGTTAGGTTAGGTTTGGTTAGGTTAGGTTAGGTTAGGTTAGGTTTGGTTTGGTTAGGGAAGGTTAGGTTAGGTTAGGTTAGGTTTGGTTAGGTTTGGTTTGGTTAGGTTAGGTTTGGTTTGGTTTGGTTAGGTTAGGTTTGGTTAGGTTTGGTTAGGTTTGGTTTGGTTAGGTTTGGTTAGGTTAGGTTAGGTTAGGTTTGGTTAGGTTAGGTTAGGTTAGGTTTGGTTTGGTTTGGTTAGGTTAGGTTTGGTTTGGTTAGGTTTGGTTAGGTTTGGTTTGGTTAGGTTTGGTTAGGTTAGGTTAGGTTAGGTTAGGTTAGGGAAGGTTAGAGAAGGTCAGGAAAGGTCAGGAAGGTCAGGGGAGGTTAGAAAAGGTGGGTTTTGTTTGTTTGTTTGTTTGTTTTTGTGTGTGTGTGTGTGTGTGTGTGTGTGTTTCGTTTATATTCTTCTTCTTCTTCTTCCTCCTACTTCTTCTTTTTCCTCCTCCTCCTCCTTATCATCTTCCTCCTCCTCCTCCTCCTCCTCATCTTCTTCTTCTTCCTCCTCCTTTTTGTTTTCTTTTTCCTCCTCCTCCTCCTTCTCTTTCTCCTCTTCTTCTTCTTCCCCTTTCTTCTCTAATTCCTATAATTTATCATAAATCTTCCTCCTCTCTCTCTCTCTCTTTTCCTTTTAGCTTATCTTTCTCCTCCTCTCCTTCTTCCTTCTCTTCCTGTTCCTTCCTTCCTCTCTTCCTTCCTTCCTCTCCTCCTCCTCCTCTTCCTTCATTCCTTCTCCTCCTCTTCCTTCATTCCTTCTTCTCCTCCTCTCTTCCTTCCTTCCTTCTCCTCCTCCTCCTCTCTTCCTTCCTTCCTTCCTCCTCCCCCTACCTCTCTTCCACAGTCATCTTCCCTCCTCCTCCTCCTCTCTTCCTCTTGCTTCCTCCTCCTCTTCCTCAAACAAAAACAATTAAATAAATAAATAGAATCCTCAACTCATGCCACCCACCATCACATTTACCTCGATTCCTCAGCTATTACACAATCCCCGTCAATTGTTTTTTGGTGAGGACACAGCTGAATAAATCCTACATCAGTGACAGTCGGTAAAATTGACGTAGAGTAGCGGGTTTTACCATAAATCGGCCGTAACCTTCGCTCTATAACGCAGTCCTCAGCATGCGTCCGGCCGGCCATGTTTGTTTACTGCGAAGAGTTCAGATAATTTTTTCAGTATTATTTGGTTTTATTGCTCTGGTTCAGTTTATTTACTTTTTTGTTGTGTTTTATTAATCTTCGTATTTTTTTAAGTACTTGATATTTTTTTGAGTCGTTTTTGTGGCTTTATTTTATTTGTTTTATATATAAGATCCCTTGTGCTAATTTTCTTTATATATTGGTCGTCTTTTGGTGATAAATACTGGTTATAGTCTTTTGTATTTTCTAAAGGAACGTATTTATTTATTTTTTGACTGTTAGTATATTTTTTTTTCGTTTTGGTATATCAAATGTATTTATCCATCCATTTAGTTATTCTATATTATTATTATCTTTATTATTATTACTGTTATTATTATTGTTGTATCGCGGTTTTGTTGTTGTTGTTGTTATTATTATTATTATTATTATTATTATTATTATTATCATCATTACAACCTTAAAAATCCCTTGCACTTTAATTAGAGTCTTTGGAGATTAGAAATGTTGTTAATCTGT
>NW_026973668.1:1507500-1517500 GCF_035594125.1 Scylla paramamosain
GAATAGAAAACGAGCATGGATAGGGATTTAATATGGGGTGACTATAATAAACCTTAAAATGTGGTTAGTATCACCTAAAAACACTTAAAAATTAATATATGAAAAAAAATGAAAGAAGACAAAAAAAAAAAAAAAAAAAAACAGAAAATGAAAAAAACCGATGACTAAAAAAAAAAAACAGAAAAAACAATACAAACAAATAAACCATTAAACAAGGACACAAAATAACCCTTTCCTATCACAAAACTCAAATTAAATAAAAAAAAAATCATTAACTCTGTAGAAAAAGGGCACTGAATCCTACTTAAACTCTTATAAAAGGCATTGGAACCCCTAAAACTCTCCTAAAGGGTGTTGAATCCCCTTAAACTCTTCTAAATAGGATTGGAACCCCTAAAACTCTCCTAAAGGGTGTTGAATCCCCCTTAAACTCTTCTAAATAGCATTGGAACCCCTAAAACTCTCCTAAAGGGTGTTGAATCCTACTTAAACTCTTCTAAAAGGCATTGGAACCCCTAAAACTCTCCTAAAGGGTGTTGAATCCTACTTAAACTCTTCTAAATAGCACTGAGACCCCTAAAACTCTCCTAAAGGGTGTTGAATCCCCTTAAACTCTTCTAAAAAGCATTGGAACCCTTAAAACTCTCCTAAAGGGTGTTGAATCCCCCTTAAACTCTTGTAAAGGGTGTTTAATCCTACCTGGTAGTTTATATAGGAGAGTTGGATGACAGCGGCCGCCCAATCTACTTTCTTTTTTTGTTTTAGCTGTCTGTATTCCTCCCGTGCCTGTAAGAGGGGGGTAGAGTACGTTAGGGTGGTGGTGGTGGTGGTGGTGGTAGTAGTAGTAGTAGTAGTTTAACAGGCTGCAGTGGAAGTTATTGGGGTTTTTCAAGGTTCCAGGGATAGTTTAACAGGCTGTAGTGGAAGTTATTGGGAGTTTTTCAAGGTTCTAATAGTTTAACAGGCTGTAGTGGAAGTTATTGTGGTTTTCAAGGTTCCAGGGATAGTTTAACAGGCTGTAGTGGAAGTTATTGGGAGTTTTTCAAGGTTCTAATAGTTTAACAGGCTGTAGTGGAAGTTATTGGGGTTTTCAAGGTTCCAGGGATAGTTTAACAGGCTGCAGTGGAAGTTACAAGGGTTTTCAAGGTTCCAGGGATAGTTTAACAGGCTGCAGTGGAAGTTACAAGGGTTTTCAAGGTTCCAGGGATAGTTTAACAGGCTGCAGTGGAAGTTACAAGGGTTTTCAAGGTTCCAGGGATAGTTTAACAGGCTGTAGTGGAAGTTATTGGGGTTTTCAAGGTTCCAGGGATAGTTTAACAGGCTGTAGTGGAAGTTACAAGGGTTTTCAAGGTTCCAGGGATAGTTTAACAGGCTGTAGTGGAAGTTATTGGGGTTTTCAAGGTTCCAGGGATAGTTTAACAGGCTGTAGTGGAAGTTATTGGGGTTTTCAAGGTTCCAGGGATAGTTTAACAGGCTGCAGTGGAAGTTATTGGGGTTTTCAAGGTTCCAGGGATAGTTTAACAGGCTGTAGTGGAAGTTACAAGGGTTTTCAAGGTTCCAGGGATAGTTTAACAGGCTGCAGTGGAAGTTATTGGGGTTTTCAAGGTTCCAGGGATAGTTTAACAGGCTGCAGTGGAAGTTACTGGGGTTCTGAAGGGTGTTTTCATAATTTCTCACCACAATGAAAAAATTCCAGCCTTTCAGTGCAATTTTTTTCTCCTTTTGTTCCTCAGGATTCTGTTGCTTGGCCTTGATGAACGACAGACAGACAGACAGACAGACAGATGGACAGGTTAGCATGCAGGCAGACAGACAGACAGACAGATATATAAACACACAGTAAACATGCAAAAAGAGACAGACAGACAGATAGATAGATACACAGATTGATAAATAAAGAGATAGATAGATAAATAGATACAGAGAAAGGGTTGAACAGAGACACACACACACACACACACACACACACACACACACACACACACACTAACAAACCCTATCTAACTCACAAACCCAGAAAAACAAGGATATTTAAAGAAAAAACACACAAAACAAACACTGAATTAAAACACACACAAACACACACACACACAAACAAACAAACAACCCGCTTTCTCCCTAAAAAACACACAAAAACAAACAAAAAACACACAAAAAACACAAACAGTCTCTCTCTCTCTCTTTATCTCCCTGAAAAACACAAAAACGTACGCAAAACGCTCTTTTCCTCCCTTTTTCCCTCCCTCCCTGCCTCCCCATCCCTTCTCCCTCCCTCTCCCGCTCCCCCGCACCCCCCTCTCACCTTCCAACTCCTCCAACACGTGGCAATGCAGATCTGAGCCGCGCGGAGGGCCCTGTAATGCTGTCTGTCACGCCAACCACGGTAAATTTTCTGCACCAAAATGGCAAGGTCCTCAAATCTTTCCCTGCGGTACTCCTCCAGCTCGTGTACCTGGGGGCGTGGGGAGTAGGGGTAGGGGAGGAGGGGGAGGGGGGTCAGGTTAGGTTATATTTTGTTATAGAAAGGTTAAATAGATAGATAGATAGACAGACAGACAGACAGACAGACACTCACCGCGCGCTGGCTCTTGATGAAGACTTTAGTCCTCCCGAAGGTGTACTGGGAAGGGGTGAGTGGGAGGTCAGCCAGGAGAAGCGCACATCCTTCCAGCGGCGGGCCCCTCCAGGCAGGCCATGTGTGAAGGGAGAGCATTCCGTACCGTCCCAAGAACACCTCGTGGGTTGCTCGGTAGGCCCATCCCTCACCGCGGACCCTTGCCTGCTCCACCAACCTGTTTTGTTACGAAATATAAGGTTTTTAGTATCTTTCGGGTGTTTTTTCAGTGTTTTTTTTAGTTATTTGGTGTTTTGTTAGGTGTTAAAGGTGTTTCTGGTGTGTTTGTGTGTGTTTTTTACGGTGTTTAATTCATTTTGTTGTTGTTTTAGTGTTTTTTTTGTTGTTTTGTGGTGTTTGTGGTGTTGTGGTGTTGTGTGGTGCTTTGGTTTGTTTGTGTGTGTTTTGGTCTGGTTCCACGTGTTTTTAGGAATTTTTTTTTTCTTTTTTTAGTGTTTTCATCATTTTTTTGCTATTTTTCCATATTTTCCTGTATTTTCCACCTATTTTTTCATCTTTCTTAATATACCACACACACAAACACACACACACTCACCCATGGTACTTAATTTGGTGCAAGACGAGGGCAGACTCAAGAATTCTAGGTTGTTTTAGTTCATTAGGCTTGATACATGTGATAAGATGGGCCTGTTTGCTTCTTACGGTCCGTGTGAGAGCTGATACAGATATGATCACTTGGGTAGCAACACTGGCTGGCCGCTTCAAGGTCGTGCGGCGCGGGTTGCCTGTGGGGCGGGGTCGGGGAGAAGGAAATAGGTGTTAAATTAGTTTTTGTTGTTGTAGGGAAAAGAGGAGAGGAGGAGGAGGAGGAGGAGGAGGAGGAAACATCATAAGAAAGACGAAGAAGAAGAAGAAGAAGAAGGAGGAGGAGGAGGAGCAGGAGGAGGAGGAGGAGGAGTAAACATCATAAGAAAGACGAAGAAGAAGAAGGAGGAGGAGGAGGAGGAGGAGGAGGAGGAGGAGTAAACATCATAAGAAAGACGAAGAAGAAGAAGAAGAAGAAGGAGGAGGAGGAGGAGGAGTAGGAGTAAACATCATAAGAAAGACGAAGAAGAAGAAGGAGGAGGAGGAGGAGGAGGAGGAGGAGGAGGAGGAGGAGTAAACATCATAAGAAAGAAGAAGAAGAAGAAGAAGAAGAAGAAGAAGAAGGAGGAGGAGGAGGAGGAGGAGGAGGAGGAGGAGGAGGAGGAGGAGGAGGAGGAGGAGTAAACATCATAAGAAAGAAGAAGAAGAAGAAGAAAAGGAAGAAGAAATTTTAAAAGTAGTAGTAGTAGTAGTAGTAGCAACAAAATAACTCACTCTCTCTCTCTCTCTCTCTCTCTCTCTCTCACCTTCAGGGAACAGTTCCTTCATGATGCGGTGTTGACATCTGAACATACACCGGCTGAGGTCCCTGTGCAGTGTGTCAAGGTTCTTCTCTATAAATCCTGGCACACTGTACGTCACGGAACCAGCGAAGTGTCGGATTCTGCAGGGAGAGACAGCGTTTGAGTGTGTTTTTGGGGTGTTTTGGGCTGTTTTTGAGTGTTTTTGGGGTGTTTTGGGGTGTTTTAGGGTGTTTTGGGATGTTTTTGAGTGTTTTTGGGGTGTTTTAGGGTAATTTAGTGTGTTTTTGGTGTGTTTTTGTGTTTTTTTTGGGTGTTTTTGAATGTTTTAGGGGTGTTTTTGAGTGTTTTTGGGGTGTTTTTGGGTGTTTTGGGGTTTTAGGGGTGTTTTTGAGTGTTTTGGGGTGTTTTTGGGATGTTTTTGGGTGTTTTGGGGTGTTTTTGAGTGTTTTTGAGTGTTTTGGGGGTGTTTTTGGTGTGTTTTTGAGTGTTTTTGGGTGTTTTGGGGTGTTTTTGGTGTGTTTTTGAGTGTTTTTGGGGTGTTTTGGGGTGTTTTTGAGTGTTTTGGGGTGTTTTTGGGTGTTTTGGTGTGTTTTTGGTGTGTTTAGGTGTGTTTTTGGTGTATTTTGCGGTGTTTTTGAGTGTTTTGGTGTGGTTTGGTGTGTTTTTGAGTGTTTTTGGGATGTTTAGAGAGTATTTTGAGTGTTTAGGGATGTTTTGGTGCTCTCTCTCTCTCTCTCTCTCTCTCTCTCTCTCTCTCTCTCTCGCTCTCTCTCTCTCTCTCTCTCACCTGAAGGCGTCTGCGGGAATATTGTTGTCAGAGTGCTGGTGACGGCCGCCCTTGATGTCGAAGAGAGAGTGTCCGCCGCAGGAGAAGGAGAGCTGCTGCAGGAGAGCCTCTGTGCTGCTGCCGACCCGCGCACACACCTCCTCCACCACCGCCAGCACGCCTGTTTGTCTCTGTAGGTGTGGGGTTAATTAGGTTAGGTTAGGTTAGGTTAGGTTAGGTTAGATAGATACATAGATAGGTTAGGTTAGGTTAGGTTAGGTTAGGTTAGGTTAGATAGATACATAGATAGATAGATTAGGTTAGGTTAGGTTTAGTTAGGTTAGGTTAGGTTACGTTAGGCTAGGTTAGGTTAGGTTAGGTTAGGCCAGGTTAGGTTAGGTTAGGTTAGGTTACGTTTGGTTAGGTTTGGTTAGGTTAGGTTAGGTTAGGCCAGGTTAGGTTAGGTTAGGTTAGGCCAGGTTAGGTTAGGTTAGGTAGATACATAGATAGATAGATTAGATTAGGTTAGGTTTAGTTAGGTTAGGTTAGGTTACGTTAGGTTAGGTTAGGTTAGGTTAGGCCAGGTTAGGTTAGGTTAGGTTAGGTTACGTTAGGCCAGGTTAGGTTTAGTTAGGTTAGGTTAGGTTAGGTTAGGTTAGGTTACGTTAGGTTAGGTTAGGTTACGTTAGGCCAGGTTAGGTTAGATTAGGATATACTAGCTTAGGTCAGGTCAGGTCAGGTTCAGCTAGGTTACGTCAGGGTCAGCTAGGTTAGGTTAGGTCAGGTTAGGTTAGGTTAGGCCAGGTTAGGTTAGGTCAGATTAGCTTCAGTTAAAACAGCTTAGGTTAGACTAGATAAGGTTACAATAGGCCGGGTCAGGTTGCAATAGGTAGATAAGGTTGCAATAGGTCACGTTAGGTCAGGTCAGATTACATTAGGTTGCATTATATAAGGTCAGGTCACACCCTCACCTGTTCTATAAGGTCAACGACAGGTGTGTTGGTGGGCACGTCAACCATCGACCAGTCCAGGCCCTCTCGTTGATAATCCTCCTGAACCAGCTTGAGTGTGACCTCCGCCAGCACCTGTAGTAGTAGCAGTAGTAGTAGTAGTAGTAGTAGTAGTAGTAGTAGTAGTATATATATCTCAAAAAAACAAAACAAAGACAACAATAACAAACACTATAACAACAACAACAACAACTACAACAACAACTGGAGCTCACCTGATGAAGCTTCTCGTTACAAAAGTTAATAACAAGCTGTTCGAAACTGTTGACTTCTTGTATTTCAAATCCAAAGATGTCAAGGATTCCAAGAACTTTTCGTCTCGCTAAAGTTTTCACCTGTTGAAGTGTTAGGTTAGGTTAGACTGCGTTGAAATGAGGTCAGAATGTATTAGGTTCAGTTTAACAGGCTGTAGTGGAAGTTATTGGGGTTTTCAAGGCTCCAGGGATAGTTTAACAGGCTGCAGTGGAAGTTATTGGGGTTTTCAAGGCTCCAGGGATAGTTTAACAGGCTGCAGTGGAAGTTATTGGGGTTTTCAAGGTTCCAGGGATAGTTTAACAGGCTGCAGTGGAAGTTATTGGGTTTTTTTCAAGGTTCTAATAGTTTAACAGGCTGCAGTGGAAGTTATTGGGGTTTTCAAGGTTCCAGGGATAGTTTACTCGTAACAGGCTGCAGTGGAAGTTATTGGGGGTTTTCAAGGCTCCAGGGATAGTTTAACAGGCTGCAGTGGAAGTTATTGGGAGTTTTTCAAGGTTCTAATAGTTTAACAGGCTGCAGTGGAAGTTATTGGGGTTTTCAAGGTTCAAGGGATAGTTTAACAGGCTGCAGTGGAAGTTATTGGGGGTTTTTCAAGGTTCTAATAGTTTAACAGGCTGTAGTGGAAGTTATTGGGGTTTTCAAGGTTCCAGGGATAGTTTAACAGGCTGCAGTGGAAGTTATTGGGGGTTTCAAGGCTCCAGGGATAGTTTAACAGGCTGCAGTGGAAGTTATTGGGGTTTTCAAGGCTCCAGGGATAGTTTAACAGGCTGCAGTGGAAGTTATTGGGGGTTTTCAAGGTTCCAGGGATAGTTTAACAGGCTGCAGTGGAAGTTATTGGGGTTTTCAAGGTTCCAGGGATAGTTTAACAGGCTGCAGTGGAAGTTATTGGGGGTTTTCAAGGTTCCAGGGATAGTTTAACAGGCTGCAGTGGAAGTTATTGGGGTTTTCAAGGTTCTAGGGATAGTTTAACAGGCTGTAGTGGAAGTTATTGGGGTTTTCAAGGTTCCAGGGATAGTTTAACAGGCTGCAGTGGAAGTTATTGGGAGGTTTTCAAGGCTCCAGGGATAGTTTAACAGGCTGCAGTGGAAGTTATTGGGGTTTTCAAGGTTCCAGGGATAGTTTAACACGTTCCTGCCACACACCTTGATAGCCTCATTGACCCTTGACACGACCCAGGTGAACAATCTGCTGTAGAGGGCGCGGCAAAGAACATCTCTGGTCCTCGTGGCTTCGGCTGCTGATAATTCTGCGACCACTGTTTCACCACGGGCCTCTACACTCCTTGTTTGCAGGGCCGTGGACAGTGACGCCACCTCACACGTCAGCAAATCACAAACCTCGTGTAGTTCTGCGGTTAAGTTAGGTCAGGTCAGGTCAGGTTGTGTGTGTGTGTGTGTTTTAAAATTTTTTGGGTGTTTTTTTTTTCGTTGAATTTTTGTGTTTTTTGTGTGTTTTGGTCTCTCTCTCTCTCTCTCTCTCTCTCTCTCTCTCTCTCTCTCTCTCTCTCTCTCTCTTACCATAGGCATTCTCGTTGATGCATCCCTCAGTACCATCAATGTTACTGACGCACGTGAAGGTCAGGTTGCCGAGCTTCAATACGGCGGCCACGACCTTCCACACCTCCAGCTGTTCCTCCCACGTCAGCCCCAGCACGTCCAATGCCCGCTGTGTGGGGGGGAGAGGGGTGGTGGGGTGCTGGTTAGGTTAAACTAGTTGTTGTGTCAGGGTTCAGCTTGGTTAGGTATGTTAGAAGTTGTTTAAATTGGGGTGATTTCAATAATTTTCTGTTTTGTTATGAGTCTCAATATTTTTCGCTATTTCTGGGTTTTTGTGGTTCTTCGCGGTTTTTTGTTGGGTTTTCTGAGTCTATGTGGTTTGTAAATGTTCCCTCGTGGTGTGTGTGTGTGTGTGTGTAGGGGATTTAGGGGAATATGATACGGGGGAATAAGGTGTTGTGATAGTGTTACTCATCAAGATCAAGATCAAGACCCTTTGTTATTGTTTCGTTAGGTTAGGCTAGTCATTCACACACACACACACACACACACACACACAGTTATATTAGCTTAAGTTTGGCTATATTTAGTTAAGTTAGGTCACACACACACACACACACACACACACACACACACACACACACAAACAGCCGACCCGTTAAGTTAAATTAGCTTAAGTTACGCTATATTTAGTTAGGTCACACACACACACACACACACACACTACCCCCTCCCACTTTCCATCACCCAGTCTCCCTCCTCTACACCCTCTCTCCCTCCCACTCCCTACCCCTCCCAGCATCCCTCCCCCCCACGTATCCTCACCTCCCCTACACCCGCAACAGCCTCCCGTCCCGCCCCTCCTTACCTTCGTGATGCCAAACTCGTGTCTGTCATCTTGCGTGTCTGATGGCGTGAGTCTGGTGCTTTGAAGAATATTATAATTCTCAGTATTTCTTTGCAGTTTCAATGATTCTGTGAGAGAGAGAGAGAGAGAGAGAGAGAGAGAGAGAGGGAGAGAGAGAGTTGTGGTTAAGTATTTTTCTCGTTTTTTTCATCTTAATTTCTACTACTACTACTACTACTACTGACAAAATACAGATATTTGAACCTTCTAGAGAGGGAGAGGGAGGGTGAGAGACAGGCAGTGAGAGAGAGGGAGAGGGAGAAGGGGAGAGGGAGAGCGAGGAAGCCAAAGTAACATAAAAAGACTGAGAATAGATGAAAACCACAATATGCTGTAGTGGTAGTAGTAGTAGTAGTAGTAGTAGTAGTAGTAGTAGTAGTAGTAGTAGTAGTAGAGGTAGTAGTAGTAGTAGTAACCTTAATTAACACCCGAAACCACATTTTAAACCCCCAAAAACCTAAAAAAACGTAAAAAACAAAGGAATTTTAAGGGGTAACTCAACTAAACCGAAAACACCATAGTAATCTGTAGAACCCCAACAATTGCACAAAAAACAAGATACAAAATCACACAAAAAAACCAACAAAGCAACAACATACACTTACAAACAAACACACAATAAAATCATCAATCTTTTACGCTTCCAATGACGTAAAAATAAGCGTAAATAAGCGGAAGGTTGACTTAGAAACTTACTTAATGTTTGAATATCTGCACCGGCGAGAAGTTGGTAAAAAATATGATAGTTTCTCTCCCCTTGAAGTTGGCTGGTGACTCTAGGCTGTGGGAGGGAAGCGAGACAGTAGTGAATTAGTGTGTTTTAATGAATAACGGTGTTTTAAATGTACCTAAAGGCGTTCTTGGGTGTTTTTCAAGGTGTTTGAGTGTTTAACTATGTTTTTCAAGGTGTTTGGAATGTATAAATGTGTTTTTCAAGGTTTTTTTTTCGTTTTTTTTTTGTGTTTTGTGTTTTTTATTGATTCAGTGTTTGTTTAATATGTTTTTTTGTGTTTTTTTCAAGTGTTTGTGTTGTCTAGGGTGTTTGTGATCTGGTAGTGTTGGCTGTGTTTGTTTGTTTGTTTGTTTGTTTGTTTTTTTCAGTGTTTTGTTTACTGTTTTCAAGTGTTTTTTTTTGTATTTTTGTGTTTGTCTGTGTTTTTTTGTTTTTTATTTATTTATTTTTGTTATAATATTGTTGTTTTTCGTTTTATTTTCACTACTACTACTACTACTACTACTACTACTACTACTTAACCTACATGTTCCACCTCCTGCCTTTTACAAGATAGTCCATTTACTCTCTCTCTCTCTCTCTCTCTCTCTCTCTCTCTCTCTCTCTCTCTCTCTCTCTCTCTCTCTCTCTCTCTTCCCCTATTCTAAATACCTCTACTCCCCCTCCCCACCCATTCATACTTCCAGAGAGAGAGAGAGAGAGAGAGAGAGAGAGAGAGAGAGAGAGAGAGAGAGAGAGAGAGAGAAGTAGGCCAGATGTCTTGGAGAATATTTACCGTGTCTCTCTCTCTCTCTCTCTCTCTCTCTCTCTCTCTCTCTCTCTCTCTCTCTCTCTCTCTCTCTCTCTCTCTCTCTCTCTCTCTCTCTCTCT
>NW_026973668.1:1540000-1550000 GCF_035594125.1 Scylla paramamosain
CCAACCCTGCGTCGGGTCAACAAGGAAATTGCCCTTTTAACGGCACTGCCCAGGCCCTTGACCCCAGCAGTGCCAAACTACTCAGTGACACATGCCCGGAGCTGGTTAATGATTTGGGTGAGTGTTAGGTCAGGTCAGGTCACGTCAGGTTAGGTTTGGTTTGGTTTGGTTTGGTTTGGGCAGGTCAGGTCAAGTTAGGTTAGGTTAGGTGTGTTCAGGTAAGGTTATGTTGGGTTTGGTCAGGTCAGGTCAGGTCAGGTTAGGTCAGGTTAGGTTTGGTTAGGTTAGGTTAGGTTTGGTTAGGTTAGGTTTGGTTTGGTTTGGTTAGGTTAAGTTAAGATAGGTTAGGTTAGGTTAGGTTAAGTTAGGTTAGGTTAGGTTTGGTTTGGTCAGGTTAGGTTAGGTTAAGTTAGGTTAGGTTAGGTTTGGTTTGGTTTGGTCAGGTTAGGTTAGGTTAGGTTAAGTTAAGATAGGTTAGGTTAGGTTAAGGTAGGTTAGGTTAGGTTAGGTTAGGTTATGATTGGTCAGGTCAGGTCAGGTTAGGTTAGGTAATGTTTCATGAGGTCAGGTTTGGTTAGGTTAGGTTAGGTTAGGTTATGATTGGTCAGGTCAGGTCAGGTTAGGTTAGGTAATGTTTCATGAGGTCAGGTTTGGTTCAGTCAGGTTAGGTTAGGCTTGGTTAGGTTAGGTTAGATGAGGTTAAGTTTAGGACAAAGCTGAAGATTAAAATACACTACACTACATTAGGTTAGGTGTGGTTAAATAGATAGATGAAGAAGCTTATGCAATGTTAGGATAGTTTTGTTTATAATTAAGATTAAAATTAGGTTAGGTTAGGTGCGGTTAAGACTGAATTTAAGGTGAAGATTAAGCATAGGGTACAATAAGTTAGCTAACCCTAAAATAACCCCTATTTAATTTCGCCAGATAATAATTGAAATAACCCTTTTTTAATTTCGCCAGATAATTTCCAGTTAATAAATGAAATAACCCGTTTAATTTCGCCATTTTCCGACAGACTGACCCCAAACCCCATTATTTACAGAGTCGGACAGCAGCGGCAACCTTCTGACCTGCTGTGATGGGGGTCAGATCACAGCTATGGCATCGCAGCTTCAGCTCGGCACGGCATTCCTTGACAGGTGTCCGACTTGTGTTCGAAACTTCCGACTCACTTTTTGTTACATGACCTGTAGTCCGAACCAGACCGACTTCATGTCTATCAACGAGACACAGGAGGCGCCGGATACCAGTGAGTCTGTGGTGGTAGTTGTGGTAGATGTTGGTGTAGTAGTTGTTGTGGTAGAGGTAGTTGTTGTGGTGGTAATATTTTTTTTTTTTTTCGCCTCAAATTTCTAGTTTTTTTTGTGTCTATAGCTAGTTTTCCTCCTATTTCTCCCGCATTTTCTCAAGTAGGAGCCATGCATCACCCAAAACCACATCTTTCACCGCCCATATCTCCTCAAGCATCCATCCTCACCCATTTCCATTTAAAACCCAGCATTCCATCACCCAGAGGTCCATTACAACCACATCTGCCTCTTACTCCGAAAATAGACAAAGATTTGAAAGCCTACGGTGGAATTTCTGAGCTATTTCTCACCCGTGCCTTGACCTACGACCTCTCCTGTTACAGATAAGACAATAATCACCGTTCTGGACACCCACCTGACGACGCGGTTCGTTGACGCGATATACGAATCCTGCAAAGACGTCTTGATGCCCTCGTCAAATTCCAAGGCCATGTCAGTTATGTGTGGGTCGTGGGGCACCCTCTACTGCTCCGGCCCACGGTTGTTTGAGTTCATGGGGTCAAATCCACTGGCACCGTTCACCGTTAACTACCTGTTCAGTGAAGGGCCTGGTTCTCCCTTCCATCCGCTTGATTTGCCGGTCGTTAGCTGTGACCTGCCTGCCTCGGTGAGTGTGTGTGTGTGTGCGTGTGTGTGTTAAGGTGTTCTGGCCTTTTTTTGCGTTTTCTTAATTTTTTTTTCGTTTTCTAGTGTTTTTTTTCGTATTTTAGGGTGTATTTAAAAGATTTTTGGGTGTTTTTTTGTTTTGCAGTGTTCCTTGTGTTTTTTTTAGGGAGTTTTAAGGATAATTTAGGGTGTTCTTGTGTGTTTTAGGGTATCTTAGGGTGTTTGTGTTTTTTTAAGGGTGTTTTTAGGATAATTTAAGGTGTTTTTGTGTGTTTAAGGGTGTTTTTAGGATAATTTAGGGTGTGTTTGTGTGTTTAAGGGTGTTTTTAGGATAATTTAGGGTGTTTGTGTGTGTTTTAGGGTGTGTGTGTTTGTTTTTGGGATAATTTAGGGTGTTTTTGTGTGTTTAAGGGTGTTTTTAGGATAATTTAGGATGTTTTGTGTGTTTAAGGGTGTTTTTAGGATAATTTAGGGTGTTTTTATAATAATAATAATAATAATAAACGGTTTATTATTTAGGCAGTTGACAAACTGAAAATGTACATAGGGGATGGGGAAATACTTAACATTAATCCTAACGGTAAGACTAATCTAGGAGGGAAATACTATTGATTGATGGCTCGCACCATGGTGGGAATCGCACTGAGTCTGTACCGGTCCGTGCGCGGCGCCTTCAGGGGCGTTATTTTGTTGTGGTGTCTGGTGGCACGGACAGGGCGAGGCGCGTCGGGCGGCAGCATGTCTCTGAGACGCGGATGATGCAGTAGTCCCTTCCCAAACTTCTCCAGAGCCTCTCGGTGCCTGGTGGATATTCTGGACAGACTCAGGGTGGTCAGGGCTTCTTCATAGGTGGTGTATGCAGGGCCAAGGATGACCCTGCACGCCCTTTTCTGCACACTCTCTAGCTGTAGCTGTTGAGTGTGTGTGAGGGAGGAGGACCACGCTGGGGAGGCGTACATGAGTTTGGGGAGGATGAAGGTGAGGTACACCCCCCTTAACTCATCTGTCGGCGTCCCCAGCGACCTGAGTCTGCGCAGCATGTACAGCCTGTAGGTAGCTGATCTCACGGTGCTGGCGACATGCTGCTTCCAGGTCAGCTGGTCGTCCACCGTGACTCCGAGAAGCTTGGCACATTGGACCACCTGGAGGGGGTGAGGGCCCACTGTGAGCCGGGGAGGGGGCACTGGTACAGAGGAGGTACAGAAATGCATCACCACAGTTTTGCTGTGGTTGATGGTCATCCTGCTCTCCTCTGTCCACGTCTGCAGTCGCTCCAGAATTGCTTGCAGTGGCGAGTAGTCCGGGTTCTTGTTGGAAACTGGGACGCCCACGGTGCAGTCGTCCACATACTTCCAGCGATGGGGGGTGTCGGTGAGGGCGTCGTTGATGAGGAGGAGGAAGCATAGAGGACCCATCTTGGTCCCCTGGGGGACTCCACATGTCAGTTTTTGTATGTTTAAGGATGTTTTTAGGATAATTTAGGGTGTTTTTGTGTGTTTAAGGGTGTTTTTAGGATAATTTAGGGTGTTCTTGTGTGTTTAAGGATGTTTTTAGGATAATTTAGGGTGTTTTTGGGATAATTTATGGTGTGTTTGTGTGTTTTTGGGATAATTTAAGGTGTTTTTGTGTGTTTAAGGGTGTTTTTAGGATAATTTAGGGTGTGTTTGTGTGTTTAAGGGCGTTTTTAGGATAATTTAGGGTGTGGTTGTGTTTTTAAGGGTGTTTTTAGGATAATTTAGGGTGTGTTTGTGTATTTAAGGGTGTTTTTAGGATAATTTAGGGTGTGGTTGTGTTTTTAAGGGTGTTTTTATGATAATTTAGGGTGTGTTTGTGTGTTTAAGGGTGTTTTTAGGATAATTTAGGGTGTTCTTGTGTGTTTAAGGGTGTTTTTAGGATAATTTAGGATGTGTTTGTGTGTTTAAAGGTGTTTTTAGGATAATTTAGGATGTGTTTGTGTGTTTAAGGGTGTTTTTAGGATAATTTAGGGTGAGTTTGTGTGTTTAAGGGTGTTTTTTAGGATAATTTAGGGTGTTTTTGTGTGTTTAAGGGTGTTTTTAGGATAATTTAGGGTGTTTTTGTGTGTTTAAGGGTGTTTTTAGGATAATTTAGGGTGTTTTTGTGTTTGAGTGTTTTTAGGATAATTTAGGTTGTGTTTGTGTGTTTAAGGGTGTTTTTAGGATAATTTAGGGTGTTTTTGTGTGTTTAAGGGTGTTTTTAGGATAATTTAGGGTGTGTTTGTATGTTTAAGGGTGTCTTTAGGATAATTTAAGGTGTTTGTGTATGTTTTAGGGTGTTTTTAGGATAATTTAGGGTGTTTTTGTGTGTTTAATGGTGTTTTTAGGATAATTTAGGGTGTGTTTGTATGTTTAAGGGTGTCTTTAGGATAATTTAAGGTGTTTGTGTATGTTTTAGGGTGTTTTTAGGATAATTTAGGGTGTTTTTGTGTGTTTAATGGTGTTTTTAGGATGATTTAGGTTGTTCTTGTGTGTTTAAGGGTGTTTTTAGGATAATTTAGGGTGTTTTTGTGTTTTTAAGGGTATATTTAGGATAATTTAGGGTGTTTGTGTGTGTTTTAGGGTGTTTTTGGGATAATTTAGGGTGTTTTTGGGATAATTTAGGGTGTGTTTGTGTGTTTTTGGAATAATTTAAGGTGTTTTTGTGTTTAAGGGTGTTTTTAGGATAATTTAGGGTGTTCTTGTGTGTTTAAGGGTGTTTTTAGGATAATTTAGGGTGTTTTTACCATTTGCAGATATTTACCTAAGTTTAAGCTCACCACAGTAACCACAACAACAGTCACAACAACAACAACTTTTCTAGAACAACTCCCACGCATGTAGCTGCCTGGACTGCCCTGCCGCCTGCCCCCGCCCCGCCCCGCTGCCCCCTCCACCCTCCCCCTTCACCCTGTTCGGAGTGGACGGACTTGCTGTTGTGATGGGGGTCGTTTTCCTCCTTCTTGCCTCGACTTTTCTGACTGTGTACCTCTGCATGACTCTGAGGACTAGGTCTATCGGAAGTAAGTGTGTTTGGGGTGTTTTGGATGTGTTTTGGGGTGTTTTGGGTCTGTTTTGAGCTGTTAAACAGGTTGTAGTGGAAGTTATTGGGGTTTTCAAGGCTCCATGGATAGTTTAACAGGCTGCAGTGGAAGTTATTGGGGGTTTTTCAAGGTTCTAATAGTTTAACAGGCTGCAGTGGAAGTTATTGGGGTTTTCAAGGCTCCAGGGATAGTTTAACAGGCTGCAGTGGAAGTTATTGGGGTTTTCAAGGTTCCAGGGATAGTTTAACAGGCTGCAGTGGAAGTTATTGGGGTTTTCAAGGTTCCAGGGATAGTTTAACAGGCTGCAGTGGAAGTCACAAAAATTTTCAAAAGAGTTTTCATGATTCTAGTGACAATCAATCGTACATTTGATAACATTATTGTACACTACATGAAGTTAATGAGGTTTTCAAGGCTTCAGGGATAATATGACTACTACTACTACTACTACTACTACTACTATTCCAGTCAGCAGCGGCCCTCACAACAAGGCATGGGGGGAGGAACCTGGATGCCTTGAACGTGCTGGTGCCTGGATGGACAGCTCTCTGGAGACCTTCTTCACCGCCTGGGGCACTGGTGAGAGAGAGAGAGAGAGAGAGAGAGAGAGAGAGAGAGAGAGAGAGAGAGAGAGAGAGAGAGAGAGAGAGAGAGAGAGAGAGAGAGGAAGGAAGGAAAAAGAAAGAGAGGGAGATAAACAATAACAACAAAGAGAGAGAGAGAGAGAGAGAGAGAGAGAGAGAGAGAGAGAGAGAGAGAGAGAGAGAGAGAGAGGAAGGAAGGAAAACAATAACAAAGAGAGAGAGAGAGAGAATCATATAATCTTTCATAAATTCAAAGTAATCTATATAATTCTAATATATGTTATTGTATGTAATTTAACTATATAATCCATTTAATTCTCTGTAATCTATATAATCTATAATTCCAGGTAATATATGTAATTTTAAATAGCGTATGTAATCCACAGCTCTATTCACATATATAATTTTATGTAATTCTGTGATATATTTATAATTGTATGTAATTTGCATAATTATATAACCCACAGCTCTTCATATATGTAATTCATGTTCACTTTAACATAATCTATGTAATTCTGTATATAATTCATTCAATTCTATATAATCTATGCTATTATATAATCAGCTAAGCCGTATATAATCCACAATAATCCCCTATATAATCTATGTAATCATATAATTATGCAATTCTATATAATCTGAATCCAATAAAATTAACAATATAACCACAATTACCTATATTTATGTAATCTATGTAATTTCCTATGTAATCTATGTAATCTATGTAATCCGGCAGCCTGCGCGCGATACCCGTGGGTGGTGGTGGTGGTGGGGGTGGTGGTGACCGTGGGGCTGTCCTGCGGTATCCTGCACCTTCAGGTTACAACAGACCCCGTGCAGCTGTGGGCTTCTCCAAGATCAAGATCAAGACTCGAGAAAGAGTTCTTTGATTCGACTTTTCAGCCTTTCTACCGCACCGAAATGCTTATAATTCGGCCAGTGGGTGTGGATAAGGTGTGTGCAGGTGTGGGCGTGTGTCTGGGGCGTGGCTGTGGTGAGGGAGAGGGGAGGTTATGTGTGTGTGTGTGTGTATGTGCGTGTGTTTTATTTTTCTCTCTTTCCTTCCTTCATTCCTTGTCTCTCCTCCCTGTTTCCTCTCCTCTTCTCTCCCTCCTGCTCTCTCTTCCTCCTTGTTCTTTTCCTCCTTGTTTTCTTTCTCCTGTTCTCTCCTCCCTTGTTCTCTCTCCCTGTTCTCTTCCTCTGTTCTCTTCCTCCCTGTTCTCTCCCTTCCTGTTCTCTTCCTCCTGTTCTCTTCCTCCCTGTTCTCTTCTTCCTGTTCTCTTCCTCCCTGTTCTCTCCACCCTGTTCTCTCCTTGTTCTCACTCCTATTCCCTCCATCCTGTTCTCTCCCTCTCCCCCATTCTCTCCCTATTTCCTCACGGCTCCCTTGTTCTGCCTCAGGTTCCTCACGTGACGCCCAATGGGGAGGAGCTGTGGGGTCCTGTATTCAACAAGAGTTTCCTGAAGGAGGTGCTGAAGCTGCAGAATTATATATCTGAGGAGGTGAGTAGGCGGCAGCAGACATCTTGCCCCCCTTCTGCCAGTGTACGATAATTTACGGGCTAGTGTATGATAGGGAAATAATATTAAGTTTAGTGTTTTGTGATGTACGATAATTTGTGTGCTAGTGTATGATAGGAAAATAATATTAAGTTTAGTGTTTTGTGTTGTACGATAATTTATGGGCTAGTGTATGATAGGTAAGTAGGAAAATAATGATAAGTTTGGTGTTTTGTGATGTACGATAATTTATGGGCTAGTGTACGTTAGTTATGTGAAATGATAATAATGTTTTTTTTTTTTTTGGTGATGTACAATAATTTATAGTCTAGTGTATGATAGTTATGTGAAATGACGATAATAATTATAATATGTTTGGTGTTTTGTGGTGGCGTACAGTAATTTATAGACTAGTGTACGATAGCTAAGTGAAATAATGACAAAAAATACAAAAATAACCCTTGAAAACAAAACAAACAAACACACTGCAACACAAAACAAAAAAAAAACCACAATAAGCAAAAAAAAAACACCAAAATAACCCCAAAATAAACAAAACACCATTAAAAACCCACAAAAAAATAAATAAACAAGCCCAATAACCTTTGAAACCCGTTAAAACCCCTCTTTCACCCCTCCCTGCCCACAGATCTCCGCCAGCATGCCCGGGGGGGAGAAAGTGAACCTCCGGGACATTTGCTTCACCCCTCTATCACCGGAAAACAATAATTGTACCATTCAGAGCGTTTTAAACTACTTCCAAAACGACGCGGCTAATTTGGACTTGAACCACATCGATCAGTATAATTTGACGGTTAATTACATAAACCATTTGGACAGCTGCTTCAGGTGAGTGTTGGGGGGGTAAGGGGAGGGTATAGGGGTGGTGGTGGTGGTGGTGGTGGTGTTAGATGAAATTGTTAGTTAAGTTGCTAATGATTGGGTTCGTTTTGTAGTGAGAGAGAGAGAGAGAGAGAGAGAGAGAGAGAGTGTGTGTTTATATAATTCATCTGTGTGTGTGTGTGTGTCTGTCTAACCTGTCTATCTATCAAAGCTAACCTAACTAGTTTATCTATCTATCTATTTATCTAACCTAACCTAACCTAACTAGTTTATCTATCTATTTATCTAACCTAACCTAACTTAACCTAACCTAACCTAACCCAACTTAACCTAACCTAACCTAACCTCCCGCAGGAACCCCTTATCACCAGAAGACGAGGAGCTGTCCCTGCCTTGCCTGGGGTCCTATGGGGGTCCTGTCTTCCCCTACACAGCCCTGGGGGGGTTCCTAGAGGGCCACCAGGAGCTCGGTGAGGACCCCAAGTACAAAAATGCTACAGCTCTCGTAATTTCGTTCATCGTCAATAACAACTACGACAAGGACAAGATCAAGATGGCCATGGCGTGGGAGAAGGAGTGAGTGTTGTTGTAGTAGTAGTAGTAGTAGTTGTTGTAGTAGTAGTAGTTGTAGTAGTAGTAATAAGAAGAAGAAAATGCGAAAAAAAATTAAATCTAACAAAACCTAACCTAACTTGACCTGACCTGACCCCACACTTGCAGATTCCTGTCGTTTATGAAGAATTACACCCACCCCATGATGGACATTGCCTTCACTGCCGAACGAGGCATACAGGACGAGCTGGAGAGAGAGAGCAAGGGGGACATCATCACTATTTTGATATCATATTGCGTCATGTTTGCGTATATCTCTCTCGGTAAGGATTGAGAGAGAGAGAGAGAGAGAGAGTGTGTGTGTGTGTGTGTGTGTGTGACCAAGTTTTGTTTATTTATGTGAAAGAGATATTGTTTGTTTATTCATTTGTTTGTTTATTCACTCTTTCCCTCTCTCCTTCCCTCTATCTAACCATCAATGACCTCACCTGACCTTTCCAGCTCTCGGCGACTTCTCAAACTGCCGTCGTTTGCTCGTTGACTCCAAAGTGACGCTGGGCCTGGCTGGGGTGTTAATAGTGCTGGTATCAGTGTCATCATCAGTGGGGGTGTACGGCTATGCGGGGGTGCCAGCTACCCTTATTATCATTGAGGTGGGTGTGGTGGTGGTGGTGGAGGAGGAGGAGGTAACTGGAGGAGGAGGAGAAGGAAGATTATAAGATTGAATGGAGGAAGAAGAGGAGGAGAAGAAGGAAGATTATAAGATTGAATGGAGGAGGAAGAGGAGGAGGAGGAGGAGGAGGAGGAGGTGTAAAGAAGAGGAGAGGATATTTGATGATATAGAGAGAAGAGGAGGAGGAGGAGGAGGAGAAAGAGGAAGAAGAGAGGAGGAAGAGAAGGAGGAAGATGATAAAAATGAATAGATCTCTCTCTCTCTCTCTCTCTCTCTCTCTCTCTCTCTCTCTCTCTCTCTCTCTCTCTCTCTCTCTCTCTCTCTCTCTACCAAACCTAACTAAACCTAACCAAACCTAACCTAACCTAACCTAACCTAACCTAACCTAACCTAACCTAACACCCCCACAGGTGATCCCATTCTTGGTACTGGCCGTCGGGGTGGACAACATGTTTATCCTGGTGCAGACATACCAGCGGGAGGCGCGGCGACCCACAGAGACCCGTTCGGACCACATTGGCAGGGTGGTCGGTCAGGTCGCTCCTACTATTCTGCTGGCGTCGGCTTCTGAGGCTGCCTGCTTCTTCCTTGGTGTGTGTGTGTGTGTGTGTGTGTGTGTGTGGGGGGGGGGGCCAGAGGGTGTGGGAGCTTGGTTTTCATTTATTTTTGTTTGTTTGTTTGTTTGTTTGTTTGTTTTCTCTTTCATTTTCTTTTTCTCTCTATTTTATTTTTTTTTCTTAGTTCGTCCTATTTTTCGTCGTTTTCTGTGTGTGTAGTTCTGCGTAATGTTTCTCGGCTAACCTAACGACCCGCCTGTCTCTTCTGTCTATCTGTTTATCTGTTTATTTTATGTGTAGTTCAGTTCTGTTCATTATTTTATCAATATTATCAG
>NW_026973668.1:1560000-1562500 GCF_035594125.1 Scylla paramamosain
ACAATTTCATTCAATCTGAGCTTTAACGAACAAATAAATAAATAAATAAATAAATAAGTCTCCCAGCTTAACAATTTTATTCAATCAGCTTGAACGAACGAAAAAAAAATGAAAAATGAAAAAAAAAACTGACCTAGCTTAATTTAAATTCATTCTCAGCGTGCAAAAACAAAAAAACAAACAAACAAACAAACAAAATTGAAAACACACACACAAACACACACACACACACACGTAGCCTAACAATCTAATTCATTCTTTCCCAGCCTAACGCACCAAACAAAAATAAACAAATAAAACAAAACAAAATAAACAAAAGAAAAAAACATTATACAACATAAAAAAAACAAAAACAAACAAACAAAAAAAAAAAACAGGAGTTCACCCAGCACCCATCCCTGCCGTTGTTGACATCCACAGCCTAACCCCCAGGCACCCCAGAGGCACCCCAGAGGCACCCCCTTAGGCACCCCACAGGTACCCCCACCCCCTCTGTAAACACTAACCCCCCTCCCCCCCCTTCAGGATCTCCAACCAACAGATTGCGTCAACAGAGGAGGGCGGAAGAATTGAACCAAGAGGAGCCAAGAGGAGCCCCATAGGTCCTGCTGGCTCTTCTCTCCCTTGGCCCTCCCTCCCTCCCTCCTCCTCCTCCCTGTGTAAGCTCCCTGTTTATCCCCTGTGTTTATTCCTCCTGTTTATTCTTTTTTTTCCTCGTTTCCTGATTCGTTTTCTTCAGTTTTCTTATTTTTTTTCTTTTTTTTCTCCTCGTCTTGTTCTTGTTATTTATTTATTTTCTTCGTTTTCTTTTTCTTCTCTTCGTCTTTTTCGCTTCTTTTCATCCTTTTTTTGTCTCCTGTTTCATGTTCCCTGTTCGTTTAGTCTCTCTCTCTCTCTCTCTCTCTCTCTCTCTCTCTCTCTCTCTCTCTCTCTCTCTCTCTCTCTCTCTCTCTCTCTCTCTCTCTCTCTCTCTCTCTCGTTTATTTTCCATCTTTCCATCTTTCTTTCTTTCTTTCTTTCTTATTCTTTCGTCCGTGATTCTTCTTCTTCTTCTTCTTCTTCTTCTTCTTCTTCTTCTTCTTCTTCTTCTTCTTCTTCTTCTTCTTCTTCTTCTTCTTCTTCTTCTTCTTCTTCTTCTTCTTCTTCATTTTCGTCTTCTTCTTCTTCTTCTCTCCTAATTTTGATTTCGTCCAAACCTAACATGACCTGACCTGACCTGTCCTAACCTTCCTTGCATCCCTTTCAGTTATTATTATTATTATCATTATTTTTATTAATTTCTTCACTATTCTGTCCAATTCTTCTTCAGTCATCCCTAAAAAAATACACACATCCTTCCGTTTTCTTTGATGCCAGTTCGTTTTCCTTTTTTTTTTATTTTCCTTCAGTAGTCTATCCAATTTTTTTCCGTTTCCTCGTATGAAAAAAAGAAGAAGAAGAAGAAGAAGAAGAAGAAAAGGAAAAGAACATAAAAATAAATAAAATAAAATAAATAGATAAATAAATAAATAAATGAAAGAAAAAAAATAATGAAACATGAACAAGAAAACGAAGGAAGAAAAAGATTGAAAAGAAAATGAGATAACTTCCGGATTTCCGTTTTCTTGGTGTTACCCCCCGTTTTCTGTTGCTGTAAAAAGAAAACGAAGAAATTTGGCTTTTTTTTTCATTATTTTCATCGCATCTTTTTTATTTATTTATTTATTTAATGATATATTTGTTTATAAAAATTGTGAAAAGTCGTTTTTTATTTGTAATTGTTTTATTTGTCGGCAAAATTATTATTACTCATCATTATTTAATTATTATTATTATTATTATTATTATTATTATTATTATTATTATTATTATTATTATTATTTGTGTGTTATGTCTCCAATTCGACGCAAAAACAAGGAAAAATGACAAAATAAGAACAAACAAACGAACGAACGACATTGATCAAGACAAGTAGAGAGAGAGAGAGAGAGAGAGAGAGAGAGAGAGAGAGAGAGAGAGAGAGAGAGAACGACAAAGAATTATGATATACAGAGATCGTGTGTGTGTGTGTGTGTGTGTGTGTGTGTGTGTGTGTGTGTGTGTGTGTGTGTGTGTGTGTGTGTGTGTTCGTCCGTCCGTCAAACAGCCAATTAATCTTCCGACAAAACTGTACTGCTTTTACAAACGTTTATAATATATTTACATTTTTGTTTTCTTCAATTTTTACACATTTTCAATTCTTTACATATTTTGACATTTATTCTACTCATGCTAGGGTTTTTTTTTACTAATATATATTCACTAGTAACTTTTTTTTCACAAATTTGCTAACTTTATCGCAAATTTGCTGACTTTTATACAAATTTGCAGACTTTTATACAAATTCGCTAACTTTTATACAAATTCGCTAACTTTTATACAAATTCGCCAACTTTTATACAAATTTGCAGACTTTTATACAAATTCGCTAACTTTATACAAATTCGCTAACTTTTATACAAATTTGCTGACTTTTATACAA
>NW_026973668.1:1567500-1572500 GCF_035594125.1 Scylla paramamosain
GAGAGAGAGAGAGAGAGAGAGAGAGAGAGAGAGAGAGAGAGAGAGAGAGAGAGAGAGAGAGAGAGAGAGAGAGAGAGTTATTAAAATCATGAAACATCTTTGAAAACCCCAATAACTTCCACTGCAGCCTGTTAAACTATCCCTGGAACCTTGAAAACCCCAATAACTTCCACTGCAGCCTGTTAAACTATCCCTGGAACCTTGAAAACCCCAATAACTTCCACTGCAGCCTGTTAAACTATCCCTGGAACCTTGAAAACCCCCAATAACTTCCACTGCAGCCTGTTAAACTATCCCTGGAACCTTGAAAAACCCCAGTAACTTCCACTACAGCGTTAAACTATCCCTGGAACCTTGAAAACCCCAATAACTTCCACTACAGCCTGTTAAACTATCCCTGGAACCTTGAAAACCCCAATAACTTCCACTGCAGCCTGTTAAACTATCCCTGGAGCCTTGAAAACCCCAATAACTTCCACTGCAGCCTGTTAAACTATCCCTGGAACCTTGAAAACCCCAATAACTTCCACTGCAGCCTGTTAAACTATCCCTGGAGCCTTGAAAACCCCAATAACTTCCACTGCAGCCTGTTAAACTATCCCTGGAACCTTGAAAACCCCAATAACTTCCACTGCAGCCTGTTAAACTATCCCTGGAACCTTGAAAACCCCAATAACTTCCACTACAGCCTGTTAAACTATTAGAACCTTGAAAAACCCCCAGTAACTTCCACTACAGCCTGTTAAACTATTAGAACCTTGAAAAACCCCAGTAACTTCAACTAGGGCCTTTTAAAACGACAACCACCACCACTACCACAATTAATACCCTCTAAAAACACCCATAAACACCTCCTACCACAACCACAACCACCACAACCACCTCCTACCACAACTTACCTGAAACTGAAGGATAGTTCTTGTGAAATATCTAATCATATCATAGTTATTTGCAACGTGGAAGAGCGCAGGTGGATCTAGGTCCTTGTCTGTCCTGGGAACTGGCGGCTCCACTCCTGCGTATTCCAGCCTGTGTGTGGAGGAGTGGGCGGGTGGAGGGGGTCAGGTTAGGTGGAGCAAAGATGTGGAGGAAGTTTGGTGGGTGTAGGTACAGGGGAAGTGGAGGAAAAGGAGAAAAAGGAGGAGAAAGAGAGAGAGAGACTAACAAGAAAAGAATAAAAAGGGGGATAAAACACACACACACACACACACACACACACACACACACACACACACACACACTTACATAAGCTTCCAAAATTCTTCATTGTATTTGTCCTCCTCCACCTCCCCCCTCCACACCCTCCACCGCCACAGGTCATGAACAAGGTGGAAGGGAAGGGTGGTCACTGTCTGCAGGGCCGCCATCATCAGGTGGTTCACGCCCATTTCTGAGAGAGAGAGAGAGAGAGAGAGAGAGAGAGAGAGAGAGAGAGAGAGAGAGAGAGAGAGAGAGAGAGAGAGAGAGAGAGAGAGAGAGAGAGAATTTTTATTTATTTATTTATTTATTTATTTTATTTATTTATTTTTCGTCCTCCTCCTCCTCCTCCTCCTCCTCCTCCTCCTCCTCGTCTTCTTTCTCTTCTTCCTCTTCATTCTTTTCTTCCTCTTTCTCTTCCTCCTCCTCCTTCTCCTCCTCGTCTTCTTTCTCTTCTTCTTCTGCATTCTTTTCTTCCTCCTCCTCCTCCTCCTCCTCTTCCTTCTCCACCATCACCACAACCTCCTCCTCCTCCTAACACCCTCTCCTCCTCCTCCTCCTCCACTTCCTTCCTTCAGTCCTTCTACTAGTACCACCACCAGCACCACCACCACCACCACCACCACCACCACTACCACCACCTCACCTGGGCCGCTGGGGGGTGGGGGAGGAGGCCTACTTTGTTGAGGTGCTGGGGAGTCTCCATCATCGCTCCCACCAGCTCCCCAATTGCCTCGTGGAACCCCCCATTGGCTCCGTCCCTGGGAGAGAGAGAGGGAGAGAGAGAGAGGGAGAGAGAGAGAGAATATTAATTTAATTCTACTACTACTGCTACTACTACTACTACTTCAGATATTAGCACATTACAAGACAGAACAAGCTCTCTCTCTCTCTCTCTCTCTCTCTCTCTCTCTCACCTGTACGTAAGCGGCAGGTGTGCATACTGCATAAAATATTGCACGTGACCCAGTTCATGATGGGCCACTTGTAGGTCATCCATCGTTACCTGTGTACACATCTTGATCCTGCAACACACACACACACACACACACACACACACACACACACACACACACGTAATGTTATTTGTCATTATTATTATTGTTATTATTATTATTGTTATTATTATTATTATTATTATTATTATTATTATTATTATTATCATTATTATTATTATTATTGTTGTTGTTGTTGTTCTTGTATTATGATTTTCTCTCTCTGTTTATCTATTTATGTATTTGTTTGTTTATTTACTGATTCATTAACCTGACCTGACCTAACCTAACCTGACCTAACCTGACCTAACTTAACCTAACCTAACCTAACGTAACCTAACCTTACTTAACCTAACCTAACCTGACCTAACTTAACCTAACCTAACCTAACTTAACCTAACCTAAGCTAACCTGACCTGACCTGACTTAACCTAACCTAATCTTACTTAACCTAACCTAACCTAACCACCTACTTATCAATTAATTTATCTATCTATGCATCTATCATAACCTAACCTAACCTGACCTAACCTGACCTGACCTGACCTGACCTGACCTGAAGTCCTTTCCGTCATAGAAGTCCCATGCTGTTGGATGACACACAACCTTTCGACCTTCCGGCTTGACCAGCATGGAACGAGTCCAGAACGTGTTTGGGAGAGGCTGCCGGGAGAGAGAGAGAGAGAGAGAGAGAGAGAGAGAGAGAGAGAGAGAGAGAGAGAGAGAGAGAGAGAGAGAGAGAGAGAGAGAGAGAGAGAGAGAGAGAGAGAATTAGAAGGAAAACATGATAATTTAAATAATAACGGAAAAGGGAGATAGAAGGAAGGAGAAAGAAAGGAGAGAAGAAAGAAGAGGAAAAATTAAACGATAATAGAGAAATAGGGAAGAAAGGAAGAAGGAACAAAGATGATAATGGTAGGAAATGAAGGAAGATGAAGAGAAGGAAGAAGGAAGGAGAGAGGAAGAGAAGAAGATAATAACGAAGGGAAGAGAGAGAGAGAGAGAGAGAGAGAGAGAGAGAGAGAGAGAGAGAGAGAGAGAGAGAGAGAGAGAGAGAGAGAGAGAGAGAGAGAGAGAGAGAGAAAGAAGAAAAGAAGAAAAGGAAGGAAGAAAGAAAAAAAAAACATCACCTCTTCTTCTTCTTCCTCCTCCTCCTCCTCCTCCTCCTCCTCCTCCTCCTCCTCCTCCTTACCTTGAGTCCCATTGACGTGAAAAACTCGTCCGCCATCTTGAACATGGAGTGTGGGGTGTGATTGAGGCGCTGGAGGTGGGGGGTCACGTCCAGGGGGGCAGGTCAGGGTAGGGGGTCACCAGGGGGGAGATGTTCCTCCAGAATCTGGGGAGGAGGGGAGGGGAGGGGAGGGGAGGGGAAGAGAGGTCAGGTTAGGTTAGGTTAGGTTAGTCTCTCTCTCTCTCTCTCTCTCTCTCTCTCTCTCTCTCTCTCTCTCTCTCTCTCTCTCTCTCTCTCTCACCTGCCCCAGATGTCACCCAGCACACAGACAGGAAGGGCGCCGCGTGGGTCAATCTGCAGGGGAAGGAGGCGTGGGCGTGTCAATAGTCTCACACACACACACACACACACACACACACACACACACACACACACACACACACACACACACACACACACACACACACACACACACACACACACACACACACCTGGTAATGTTCTCGCAGTCTCTTCCTTACATAGGCATGCACCAATTTGTAAATAGGCCTAATTTCCCGGTACAGTTCCTCCATGGCCTCCTGAAAGCCCTCCGTCTCGTACTGGTGGTGGTGGTGGTGGTGGTGGTGGAGGCGGTGGCAGCGGTGGTGGTGGTGGTCGTGAAGAGAGAGTTTTATTAATTAAGTCTCATATATACTCACTCTCTCAACAACAACAACAATAACAACAACTACTACTACTACTACTACTACTACTACTACTACTACTACTACTACTACTCGCCTCGTTTCGCCACATCTGTCCAGCATCACTGAAGTCGTTTAGTTTTGCCTTCTCGTTCATCAACTCCAAATACTGAAGGTAGTACGGCTTGATCTGTCAGAGAGAGAGAGACAGAGAGAGAGAGACGAAAAAAAATCATTAAAAACACCACTACAACAACTACAACCACTACAACCACTACAACAACAACACCTACCTTTCTAGATACATTTTTTCTCCAGCCTTCCCAGACCTCCACCAGCTGCGAGTAATTATGTGAGTTAGCCATAATATTTGTCAACTCCGGATCCAGTTCCATGCATTGCTGTGGAAAGAAAACGGGGGTTGACGGCAGCAGCTTCATCAGACCTCTTGCGCCCCCCTTCGTGAGCGTACGATAATGTATGCGAATGTACGAGAGTTAAATAGACGGTTGAATATTGTCACTAGAATCATGAAAACTCTTGAAAATCTTTGTAACTTCCACTGCAGCCTGTTAAACTATCCCTGGAGCCTTGAAAACCCCAATAACTTCCACTGCAGCCTGTTAAACTATCCCTGGAGCCTTGAAAACCCCAATAACTTCCACTGCAGCCTGTTAAACTATCCCTGGAACCTTGAAAACCCCAATAACTTCCACTGCAGCCTGTTAAACTATCTCTGGAGCCTTGAAAACCCCAATAACTTCCACTGCAGCCTGTTAAACTATCCCTGGAACCTTGAAAACCCCAATAACTTCCACTGCAGCCTGTTAAACTATCCCTGGAGCCTTGAAAACCCCAATAACTTCCACTGCAGCCTGTTAAACTATCCTCTCTCTCTCTCTCACCTGTCCCTGGAGACACACTTGGGCAGTAGAATATATTGTAGACATG
>NW_026973668.1:1580000-1582500 GCF_035594125.1 Scylla paramamosain
ATTTTCCTCACATTTCAAGGCAAACTCAATTATTTTCTTCCGGGTTTTTCAAAATGTAATTCTCATCAAAGAAAACGTAAAAAATAAACACCCATTCTCTTCACATTTTAAGGCAAACTAAACTATTTTCTCTCAGTCTTTCACGGCATAACTTTCACTCTCTCTCTCTCTCTCTCTTTCTCTCCCTCTTTCCTCCAGGATCTACATGTGCACGGAAAAGACAGAGGAACACCTGCAGACAATTCTACACCTGCTCGCACACCTGCAGTACTTCCAGCATATGACACAACTGCCTTTTTTCTACAGGTGTGTGTGTGTGTGTGTAATAATAATAATAATAATAATAATAATAATAATAATAATAATAATAATGTGTGTGTGTGTGTGTTAATTTTTCATCTTTTTTCATCTTTTCTTCTCATTTTTGTTCTCCTTTCTTTCTTTTTCTCTCATTTTCATTTTCTTTCTTGCTTTTTCGTTTATTTTTACTGCAATTTCTTTCGCTTCCTAACCAAACTACCCCATTGCAGGCAGGGCGCTAACGAGGCATTCCAAGAGGCTATTGCAAACCTGTTTACGCTCGTGTTCACCAGTCCTACACACCTGTATGCCCACGGGTTTGGAAGCGTTGCCATTAACGTGCCCCTGAGTGAGTACTGGGGGGGTGGAGGCAGTTGTGGTTGTACTTATAAACATCCTAATCACTTATAAACATTCAGATCCTCTTATAAACATTTAAATCCCCTTTATAAACATTGAATCCCTTTTTAAACTTCCAAATCCCCTTTATAAACATTCAAACCCTATTATAAACTTCCAAATCCCTTTCATAAACATTTTAATTCCCTTACCAACATTCAAATCCCTTTATAAACATTTAAATCCCCTTTATAAACATTCAAACCCTTTTTAAACTTCCAAATCCCCTTTATAAACATTCAAACCCTTTTATAAACTTCCAAATCCCTTTTATAAACATTTTAATTCCCTTACAAACATTCAAATCCCTTTATAAACATTTAAATCCCCTTTATAAACATTGAATCCCTTTTTAAACTTCCAAATCCCCTTTATAAACATTCAAACCCTTTTATAAACTTCCAAATCCCTTTTATAAACATTTTAATTCCCTTACAAACATTCAAATCCCTTTATAAACATTTAAATCCCCTTTATAAACATTCAATCCCTTTTTAAACTTCCAAATCCCCTTTATAAACATTCAAACCCTATTATAAACTTCCAAATCCCTTTTATAAACATTTTAATTCCCTTACAAACATTCAAATCGCTTTATAAACATTTAAATCCCCTTTATAAACATTCAATCCCTTTTAAACTTCCAAATCCCCTTTATAAACATTCAAACCCTTTTATAAACTTCCAAATCCCTTTTATAAACATTTTAATTCCCTTACAAACATTCAAATCCCTTTATAAACATTTAAATCCTCTTAGAAACACCCTGATCCCTTTCTTAATGCACCAGAATCCCTTTAAGACGGTACGATTCCCTTATAAACCCGCGAATCCTCTTCGAAAACCTTTAAATTTCTTGATAATCCCTTGAAAATCACATTAATTCTCTTTGCATACCTTCTAACCCCTTATAAAAACCCACGATCCCTTTAAAAACTCTCCAATCCCTTATAAATTCAATCCGATCCCTTATGTAAACACTCCGATCCTTTTTAAACACCCCAATCCTCTATATAAGCCATTCAATCCCTTATAGCCGAAGAGATCCCTTTATGAGCACTCTTGATCCTGTACAAGGCTTCCAACACCTTTGAAAACCCTTTAAATATACTCTAATCCCCTTTTAAACACCCTAACACTCTTTACAACCCCAAAATACCCTTAAAAACACCTTAATTCCTTATAAATCAAGTCTAATCCTCTATATGAACCTTCCAACCCCTTATAGCGGAGGAGGTGCAGATGAATTACCTCCTACACGTGGCAATGGCGCTGCTGCCCACCCTCCCTTACTTCCTTGGGCTGGAGGTGTGGCGCTGGAAGGTGTATCAAGGCGTCTATACTGAGGAGGAGTGGAATTGTGAATATTGGCGGCTCAGGTGAGAGGGAGAGGGATAGAGAGGGTATCTATAAGGGAAGTGAAGTGTTGGTAAGGGGTTTCGGAATGCTTGTATAAAGGATTTGGGTGTTTATAAAGGGATTTGGGTGTTGTATAAGGGGTTGAGTATATTGTATAAGGGATTTGGGTGTTTATAAGGGGTTCAGAATATTGTATAAGGGATTTGGGTGTTCATAAAGGGTTTGAATGCTTATAAAAGGGATTTGGGTGTTTTATAAAGGGTTTGAATGCTCGTAAAAGGGATTTGGGTGTTTTATAAAGGGTTCGAATGCTTGTTAAAGGGATTTGGGTGTTTTATAAAGGGTTTGAATGGTTGTAAAAGGTATTTGGGTGTTTTATAAAGGGATTTGGGTGTTTATAAGGAGTTTGGATGCTTGTTCAGGAGATTGGAGTGTTTTTAAT
>NW_026973668.1:1590000-1592500 GCF_035594125.1 Scylla paramamosain
GTTGCTCTCTCTCTCTCTCTCTCTCTCTCTCTCTCTCTCTCTCTCTCTCTCTCTCTCTCTCTCTCTCTACAATAATAATAATAATAAATAATTACTTATACAAATTATTATAGTTACTAAATGCTAACTCTATATAATTATGTAATTGAATTTATATATAATAGTTATGATATATATATATATATATATATATATATATATATATATATATATATATATATATATATATATATATATATATATATATATATAATTATTTTACTTTTCACACAAAAAATACATGAAAAAAAAATTCCGTCCAGAAATTATATTAAAATTATATATATACAAATTAATATTAGAGAGAGAGAGAGAGAGAGAGAGAGAGAGAGAGAGAGAGAGAGAGAGAGAGAGAGAGAGAGAGAGAGAGAGAGAGAGAGCATGCAATTCAGACCCTATATTATCTTTCTCTCTCTCTCTCTCTCTCTCTCTCTCTCTCTCTCTCTCTCTCTCTCTCTCTCTCTCTCTCTCTCTCTCTCTCTCTCTCATAAACAAAAGACAAGCGCCTGGTCAAATCATCTATAGAATTAAGTTATCTATAGAAATTATTATTATTATTATTATTATTTTAGATAGTGTAATTTTAAGTCATTAAATAAAAATGTATTACAACAAATTATTGCCTGTGATGGAAGTAATTCAAGATTATTATTATTATTTTTATTATTATTATTATTATTATTATTATTATTATTATTATTATTATTATTATTATTATTACTAGGGTAAGTACGATAATTATAAGCAACGCCTTTAAAAATGTGATGAGATTACATAGATTACAAATAGATTCGTAATTGTAATTGTAATTGCTATTGTTATTATTATTATTATTATTATTATTATTATTATTATTATTATTATTATTATTATTATTATTATAGCAGTAGTAGTAGTAGTAGTAGTAGTAATAATAGTAGTAATAGTAATTTGTCTCATTCACACAGACAGACAGACAGACAGACAGACAGATTTTCATTTGATTCCTGTTATTATTATTATTATTATTATTATTATTATTATTATTATTATTATTATTATTATTATTATTATTGGAATTTCCGTCCTCGAAAATAAAACTGTATCGATGATTAGTAATAAAATAGAATATATTATTAATACTGGTGTTTTAATCCAGGTAGTAGTAGTAGTAGTAGTAGTAGTAGTAGTAGTAGTAGTAGTAGCACCATCACCACCACCACAGTGTAAACAGTGCCACGTGCTGCTCAGCATATGGCACTGTTTACATGGCACGTGTGTGTTGTGCTTGTTATGCCAGTGTGGGTTTAGAAATATATAATTGTTCTTTATATCTAATGCGCATTGATATTTTAACATTACAAAAAAATAGTGTACGATAATTCATGGTACGAAATCTTGATGGGTTTTATATATTTCCTTATTAAACGGATTTATATTGTTCTAGTAAGTTTTGCCATATACATTTTTTTTTTTTTTTTAGTATTTCAAGTACACGTATATTGATGTTTTAAAATGGCGGAAGTTGAATGTACGACACTTTATATCACGGTATGATACTGTTATGCATTTTTATGTCCTTTATTGAACGCATCTATATTATTAGGATATTTTAAGTAAGTTTATAAATACATGTTCATTTGCTGTATTAACTTAAACCTATACCAATACCTAAAAATGATTCAAAACTTAAAGTACGATAATGTAAGTCATTGTACGAAATCTGAATATATTATATATCTGTCCTTATCAATCGCATCCATATTATTTTGAAAAACACACAAAAAAGTATCACATATTTTCTTTATATTATAATAAGTATAGGTAAGTAATATATTAAGTATGTTTAGATTATAATAGAGAAGCTCAGTTGAGTGATGAATCTCCACGTACTTCCTCAGTGTTTTGGCTGCTTGTATTACTTTGGATCAACTCTCACCACACACATCTCGACGCACCAAAACTGAAACACAGCATCAAGTTCTAAGCAAAAAACGCAACGAAAATTTATAATAAATTATTTTGACTATAAAATTATAGAGAAACTTAAGTAAATGTGATTTATTCCAAAGTAGAAAACAAGTGACACGTACTTCCGGGGTGTTTTGGTGGCATTTTTTTTACTCAGGATCATCACACACATTCAAAACTAAAATCCTAAAAGTAGTTTAAATTCAAAAAGTTAGACCAAAAAACGAAACAAAAAATAAAGTAAAACACAAATCCATATTAAAGTTATTGAAAGAGGAAGACATACGTTAAAAGAGAAAGTAAACAAGAAACAACCCAAAGTCAAATGAAGTGACACGTATTTTTGTTACTCAGGATCACAACACCAACCCACACACCAAACCCACAAAACAGGCAAAAAAACACCAAAACAACCCCAAAAAACGCAATAAAAAATAAAACCACACCAAAATACATATACAAAAACCTAACAAACCCCCTAAAACAAAAAACCCAAAAGGTAAACAACAGC
>NW_026973668.1:1597500-1600000 GCF_035594125.1 Scylla paramamosain
TTCCCTTAATATTTACATTCCCCGTTTACAAACTCCCCAATCTTCAACAATTCCCTTTAATAAACTCAAATTTCCCTTTATATTTTCATTTTCCCTTCATAAACTCCCCAGTCTTCAACAATTCCCTTCAATAAACTCAAATATCGCTCAACATTTTCCCTCCCCATTCACAAACTCCCCAATCTTGAACTAAACTAAATTCTAACCCTATATATTTTAACTTTCCCGTCAATAACCTCTCATTCCTCAAATAATTTCCGCACGCCGGCGATCCTGGCACCCCAAAGGACCTCCGCGCACTCACCCCTCTCTCTCTCACCCCTCTCCCTCTCTTTCTCACCCGCAGGGACAACATTATTCACGATATCAGCAGCCTATGGGGAGGTTACCCTGAAGGACACGCCCAGATGTCCTTTATGTTGAAATTCTTCTTTTTAATCCAAATGTCCTACTGGTTGCACTGCTACCCTGAACTTTACTTCCAGAAGGTGAGGGGGGGGTGTTGGGTAGTGTGTGGGGTGGTAAGGAAGGGGTGAAGGGGTGAGGGTGTATAAAAGGGTGTTTAAATGAGTTTTTTATAATTTTTTTTTGGTGTTTGGGTGTTTTTGCAGTGTGAAATGAGTGTTTAAGGGTGTTTTGAGCGTTTTAAGGGTGTTTTTAGGGTGTTTTTGGGTTATGGGAGGGCTGTAGGGGTGTGTACGGGTGTGTGGATGGGCTGGCGGGTGTGTTACGGATGTTTTTTGGTTTGTTTGCGGTGTTTGTGTGTGTTTTTTTATGGTCCTAGGGGTGTATGCTAGGGGTGGTGTGTGGGGGTGACGGGAGGGGTATTGGGGGTAAGGAGGGGTGAAGGGGGGGGGTTTCAGGTGTGTGGGTCTGTTGCAGGTGTGTGTAGGTGTGTTTTTATTGATTGATTTATTTATTTGTTTTGTTTTATTTATTTTTTTCATTTTTTTTTATTGTTTTTCTCATTTATTTTTGTGTTTGTTTGTTTGTTTGTTTGTTTGTTTGTTTGTGTGTTTGTTTGTTGAGTCTTTCCTTCATTTAGTTCATAATGATAATAATAATAATAATAATAATAATAATAATAATAATGATGATAATAATTTTTTTTTTTACATAATAAGTAAAAAAAATTAAAAAAATGATATCTATTTTAAACTTTTCCTCCTCCTCCTCCTCCTCCTCCTCCTCCTCCTCCTCCTCCTCCTCCTCCTCCTCCTCCTCCTCCTCCCTTCTTTCCTTCCATCTATCTCTTCTCCATCATTCATCTCTCTCTCTCTCTACTTATTTCATTTTATTATCATTCCTCCTCCTCCTCCTCCTCCTCCTCCTCCTCCTCCTCCTCCTCCTCCTCCTCCTCCTCCTCCTCCTCCTCCTCCTCCTCCTCCTCCTCCTCCTCCTTCTCCACAGACAAAGAGGGAAGAAATGCCTGGGAAAATTCAACACGCATCTTTGTACCTCATTTTCTGCGCGGCTGCCTACGTCCTCAAGTAAGAGAGAGAGAGAGAGAGAGAGAGAGAGAGAGAGAGAGAGAGAGAGAGAGAGAGAGTGTATTTTATGTATATTTCAAGAACCTAACCTAACCTAACCTAACCTAACCTAACCTAACCTAACCTAACCTAACCTTAACCTAACCTAACCTAACCTACGTCCTCAAGTAAGAGAGAGAGAGAGAGAGAGAGAGAGAGAGAGAGAGAGAGAGAGAGAGAGAGAGAGAGAGAGTGTATTTTATGTATATTTCAAGAACCTAACCTAACCTAACCTAACCTAACCTAACCTAACCTAACCTAACCTAACCTACGTCCTCAAGTAAGAGAGAGAGAGAGAGAGAGAGAGAGAGAGAGAGAGAGAGAGAGAGAGAGAGAGAGAGAGAGAGAGAGAGTGTATTTTATGTATATTTCAAGAACCTAACCTAACCTAACCTAACCTAACCTAACCTAACTGAACCTAACCGAACCGAACCCCCACAGCTTCACCCACGTGGCCCTGGTTCTGTTGACGCTGCGGTTCGTCGAGGAGGGGCTGCATCATGTCTGCCGTCTGCTGTATTTTGCCGAGAAGACGCAGGCGGCACACACTGGTAGGCTGCGTGTGTGTGTGTGTGTGTGTGTGTGTGTGTGTGTGAAGGCTTAACAAACGAGGTGATAAATGAAAGAAATGATTTTAATTAACGCCAAAAAAAAACAGTTTAACGCAGTATTTGTTTTGAAAGTGCATTCACAGCCCCTCACAGCCCCTCACAGCCCTCCACAGCCCTTCACAGCCCTTCACAACCCTTCACAGCCTCACACACCCCTTCACACAGCCCTTCACAGCCCTTCACAGTCCCTCACAACCCTTCACAGCCCTTCACAGCCCTTCACAACCTCTCACAGCCCTCCACAGTCCCTCACACCCCTTCACAGCCCTTCACAGCCCTTCACAACCCTTCACAGCCTCACACAGCCCTTCACACAGCCATTCACAGCCCCTCACAACCCTTCACAGCCCTTCACAGCCC
>NW_026973668.1:1605000-1610000 GCF_035594125.1 Scylla paramamosain
AGACTATTGTGTTCAGAAGGTAATCTCATTGTAAACAAGGAGGAAAAGGATATTTATAGACATGCAAACAAGCAAACAATAGAATCAGTATAGGAAATTGCAAATAAATAAATGGTGTATATTTTTGTTTGCATATTAATCAGGTACAGATGAAGAGACAGCAAACATTTAGATAAGAAGAGTAAACAAGAATGTAAACAGGATCACAAAAATATATCGAAAAAATGCAAAAAAAAATCATTTATAGATAGTTTTGTTTACATTTAAAGCAATACAAATGAAATACGTATACAGGAAGCAAACAAATGTAAACAATGCTACAAAATACTGGCGCAATGCAAACAAAGTAGGTAATTCACTTTGTTTGCATCTCGTACCATTAGCGTGTGTGTATAGGTCAACAAAATGCAAACAGTGATGTGAAGGGTTAGGGTGTAAACAATGCAAACAGTCAATTACGTGGTGGTGGTGGTGGTGGTGTAGACAATGTTTTTTTTGGTTTTCTCGTTTTCTTTGTGTTTTTTGTTTACGATTATTTTCTTGTTTACAATTTTTTGTTTGCGTGGGTGAAAATGGTGCTTGTGATTCTCTCTCTCTCTCTCTCTCTCTCTCTCTCTCTCTCTCTCTCTCTCTCTCTCTCTCTCTCTCTCTCTCTCTCTCTCTCTCTCCTCTCTCTCTCTCTCTCTCTCTCTCTCTCTAAGATTATTATTATTATTACTACTACTACTACTACTACTACTACTACTACTACTACTACTACTACTTTTCTTCTTCTTCTTCTTCTTCTACCACTACCAATACTACTACTACTACTACTTAAAGCACAAATTGATACACTTAATATTTTGTAAGTAAAAAAAAGTTGATATATGAAATGTTACTTAGCACAAATAATAATAATAATAATAATAATAATAATAATAATAATAATAGCGAAGAGAAGATAATTGATAAAAGAAAGGAAAATGAAAAAAAAAATATTGGGATTGAAATAGAAACGAAATAAAGATAATAATAATAATAATAATAATAATAATAATAATAATAATAATAATAAAGAAAAAATTATGAATGAAAATATGTAAAAAAATGGTTTGTTTATTTTTTATTTTAATTTTTTTTTTACATTTGTTTACGGTTGTGTTGGTGTGCTCTCTCTCTCTCTCTCTCTCTCTCTCTCTCTCTCTCTCTCTCTCTCTCTCATCCTCTCTCTCTCCTCTCTCTCTCTCCTCTCTCTCTCTCCTCTCTCTCTCTCTCTCTCTCTCTCTCTCTCTCTCTCCATCTCTCTCTCTCTCGTACACTCACTAGAGACGTTTTTGTGTGTGTGTGTGTGTGTGTGTGTGTGTGTGTGTGTGTGTGTGAATCCTTGGAAGAAACGCACATTTGAATCACCCTCTCTCTCTCTCTCTCTCTCTCTCTCTCTCTCTCTCTCTCTCTCTCTCTCTCTCTCTCTCTCTCTCTCTCTCTCCTCCTCTCTCTCTCTCTCTCTCTCTCTCTCTCTCTCTCTCTCTCTCTCTCTATCGTGGCTTATATTAAAATCTCTAAATAAAGATTGCATTTCATAAGTGTTTAAATCTACCTATGTAATTATATCGTATTATTATTATTATTATTATTATTATTATTATTATTATTATTATTATTATTATCGTACTTTTTTATCATCTCTTCCTTCCTTCCTTTCTTCCTTTATTTCTCGTCTATCATTTGCAGTCTTATCTCCTCCTCCTCCTCTTCCTTCCTTTATTTCTCGTCTTTTATCTCCTTGTTCATCTATTGTTTTATTTAGTGTTAGAGAGAGAGAGAGAGAGAGAGAGAGAGAGAGAGAGAGGGGTTTGTATAAGGTAAGACGAAATTAGGCTTCGGTTTTTTAAGAGAAACTAATTTTTTTTTTTATTTATTTTTATTCAAGAGTACGATTAATTTAAATGTTTGTCATAGTTTGGGCATTGCTAATAGTAATAGTAGTAGTAGTAGTAGTAGTAGTAGTTAAGAGAGAAGGACTGTAATGATAGTAATAAATGAAATAAAATAAATAAATAAAAATAATCGTAGGAATAGTAATAGTAGTAGTAGTAGTAGTCGTAGTTTAAAGAGTAGGACTGTAATGATAGTAATAAATAAAATAAAATAAATAAATAAAAATAATCGTAGTAATAGTAATAGTAGTAGTAGTAGTAGTAGTAGTAGAAAGTTAAACCACCACCACCACCACCACCCGGAGCCTCACGCCTTCCTCCGCCCACTCAGCCCACAAACTCCACCCAAACATTGATCTTCTTTACGTCACCAACTAAGCCACGCCCACCGTATCATTATCTCCCCCCCTAGCCATTATTTAAGCCATGTGGGCGCCTAAGCATGACATTTGGGGCGTAAATACAATGATAGGGTAGGGTAGAGACGCCCATGTTGGTTGTAATAGTGGATAAAAAGAGGTTTGTTGTTATCTTCCTCGCGGTACGGCATGACGTCATCACTTCCTATCTGTGACGTCATGAGTTTAGCCCAGCCCAAAATGTCGAGAAGATACCGGAATGTGGTGAAATAGCGTAATAATGGCGTTTTTGTGGGTAGATATTGTGTTAGTTGGATTTATCGTAATTTTTTATATATGTTTGGTGGGGTTTAGATGCGTAGTTGGCGGTTGCTAAGTGAAATTTTGAAATGACGAAAAAACGAAAAAAGACGAAACACCGTACCAAACTCAAAAATCTTTACGACAAAATGTTAGTTAAAAATTTTGCATACTTTCTGATATAACTATGAACTATTTAAGCCCTCAAATAGTAAAGCACTAGTTTGTATAGGCGGAGTGCTACCATTACGTCACCAGTTTAACGGGGTGCCTTACTGAGGGAGATCGGCCTCCCTCCTCCCTCTCCTTCTAAGCTAAAAATAGCCGTTGTATTTACCGTAAGTCCAACAATTCCCCACTGACAGCCACAGCAGGAGGGCGTGGCACCTTTCTGCCGCCCAAACGCCCACCTAGCGCCGCCCAAACGCCCACAATGGCACAAAATAAGGTGGCACTTTATTTAAGAGTCATGAGTGCCAATCTTCGTAGCATGAGTGGAATGTTTCTTATTTTTGCCGTTTTTTTTTCCGTGCCGTGGGTGGCGTGGGCGTGGCGAGGCGTGGGCGGGGCGTGGGGGAGTGATGTGGGCGTGTGCTGTGGGCGTGGCAATGTCCGTGCGTGCGTATGTCTGTAAATATTTGTGTTTTTTTGTCATTTTGTGTTCAATGTGGACTGTTTGTTTTGATGCGTGTGTGTGTGTGTGCGTGCGTGTGTGTGTTTGCAGCGTGGTGTTTACAGGGTAGTGTTTACAATTCCACGCGGCTGAAGGGCATTGTTTACAAGGTGTTTACAATCTGGAGTCCGTTTGCTGTTTGTTTACTTAGCTACAGGTGCTAATCAGGTGTTTACACAATATTTAGGGTGACAGGGCGTTGTTTACAGGGTGTTTACTGAGGCACAGGGCTGGAAGATATTGTTTACCAGGGTGTTTACAGGGTTACAAGATGGTTTAAGGGTGTTTAAAGAGCGGGAGAGTATTTGCAGGGTGTTTATGAAGGCACAGGGTGAAAAAAATATTGTTTACAGCGTTTCAAGATGGTTTCAGGGTGTTTACAGGGTGGGACAGTGATTTCAGGGTGTTTACAGGGTGCTAAGCGTGTTTACAGGGTGGTTACAGGGTGGAAAGGGTGTTTACAGCGTGTTTACAGGGTGGAAAGGGTGTTTACAGGGTGTTTACAGGGTGGAAAGGGTGTTTACAGCGTGTTTATAGGGTGCTAAGCGTGTTTACAGGGTGGTTACAGGGTGGAAATGGTGTTTACAGCGTGTTTATAGGGTGGAAAGGGTGTTTACAGTGTTTACAAGGTGGAAAGGGTGTTTACAGTGTGTTTACAAGGCACGGGTGAAAGATATTGTTTACAGGGTGTTTATAAGGTGAAAGAGCATTGTTTACAAGTTTCCAGAGTTAGTTTACAGGGTGGTGTGGGTGTTTACATATAGCCCGTGGTGTTTGCAGTCTGTTTACATCTTGACAGGGCTGAGATTTTGTTTACAGGGTGCTTATAAGCCTCTCAGGTGATTACAGGTCCAGTATTGTTTACTTGTTGCTGTTTGTTTGCCTGGAGTTGTGGGTGTTTACAATTGCACGTGTTTATAATTGTTTACACCGCGGAAGGCTTAAAATTTCAAGATGTTTACAGTTCAGAGGGGTTGTTTACAATATTAGGGCTTGTTTACAGTGTTTGCAAGGCCACAGGGAGAAGATCAACTGTTTACAAGTGTTTACAGGGAGAAAAATTGCAGTATTAAGGGTGTTTACAATGGTACGGCTTGTTTACAGTGTTTGCAAGCCCAGAGGAGGAAGATAAAACTGTTTACAAGTGTTTACAAGGTGGAGGGATACAGTACTCAGGCTGTTTACAATGGTAGGATTTGTTTACAGTGTTTGCAAGCCCAGAGGAGGAAGATAAAACTGTTTACAAGTGTTTACAAAGTGGAGGGGTACAGTACTCAGGCTGTTTACAATGGTAGGACTTGTTTACAGTGTTTGCAAGGCCACAGGGAGAAGATAAGCTGTTTACAAGTGTTTACAGGGTGGAAAATTGCAGTATTAAGGCTGTTTACAATGGTAGGATTTGTTTACAGTGTTTGCAAGGCCACAGGGCGAAGATAAAACTGTTTACAAGTGTTTACAGAGTGGAAAATTGCAGTATTAAGGCTGTTTACAATGGTACGTCTTGTTTACAGTGTTTGCAAGCCCAGAGGAGGAAGATCAGCTGTTTACAAGTGTTTACAAGGTGGAGGGGTACAGTACTCAGGCTGTTTACAATGGTAGGATTTGTTTACAGTGTTTACAAGCCCAGAGGAGGAAGATAAAACTGTTTACAAGTGTTTACAAAGTGGAAAATTGCAGTATTAAGGGTGTTTACAATGGTACGGCTTGTTTACAGTGTTTACAAGCCCAGAGGAGGAAGATAAAACTGTT
>NW_026973668.1:1695000-1702500 GCF_035594125.1 Scylla paramamosain
TTACCTCACCTGAATTTACATCATCTGACCTCACATGACCTGACCTCACCTGACCTCACCTGCCCTGACCTCACCTGAACTTACATAACCTGACCTGACCTCATCTGACCTGACCTGACCTGACCTGACCTGACCTGATCCGACCTGACCTGAACTCACCACGCCTCGCTGAACTTTCCTTATTATTTTCTTATCATTTTTGCCTTGGAACACATCTTACCTTCTTCAAGTCATTTATTTATTTATTTATTTATTTATTTATTTATTTATTATCTTTTTTATTTATTTATTTTTTCGTCTTCAAGCACTTTCTCCCTTCTTCAAATCAAGCCACTGCATCTTTCCCAACCACCAAACTGTTTAATTCCCCCTCACAAACCTTCCTTCTTCAAAACACCCGTAACACAGTCTTTCATACCACGAAACACATCTTTTTCAGCCTCAGAACGCCACAAAACACCTCTAACAGCATTTTCTTCTTCAAAACACCCGTAACACAGTCTTCCAATGCCAAAAACGCCACGAAACACAATTTTTCAGCCTTAGAACGCCACAAAACACTTCTAACATTTTCTAGCATTTTCTTCTAGCATTTTCTTCTTCAAAACACCCGTAACACAGTCTTCCAATGCCAAAAACGCCACGAGACACAATTTTTCGCATTTCAGAACACACGTGGCACCACAAAACACCCATTTTCTTCTTCAAAACACCCGTAACACAGTCTTCCAATGCCAAAAACGCCACGAGACACAATTTTTCGCATTTCAGAACACACGTGGCATTACAAAACACCCATTTTCTTCTTCAAAACACTCTTAAACTCCCTCTTTCAAGGTCAAATCGCGTTAAAAACCTTTCCACGGCATTGTACCCTCATATCACCACCACCTTTCCTCCCCTTGAGATCTCCACTACATCACACACGCCCTGCTCCTATTCCATCCTCATTTCGCATCAAAACCATTAAAAAGACGGTCATTTCATATCAAAAAACACCTGAAAACATATTTATTTCATCCCCATCATGTCTCCGTTGCCATGTCACCTCATCCGGCCCGCTCAAACAGGTGACTTTCAACAAGCGCAAGTTCGGCGTCATGAAGAAAGCTTATGAACTCTCTGTTCTGTGTGACTGTGAAATTGCGCTTATCATCTTCTCTTCAAGCAACAAACTCTACCAATACGCCTCGACGGACATGGACAAAGTGCTGCTCAAGTACACGGAATATAATGAACCCCATGAATCCCTGACGAATAAAAATATAATTGAGGTATTAAGGAAAAATTGAAAGGAAGGGAAGGCGGGAGCGAGCCGTTTGTGTACCCAGCTGCTCGCATTCTCCTTTTCTTTCCGTTTTCTATGGCTCGCTCTCCCAGTGACTAAAGTATTTTTACGTGTTTTTTTTAATTCTTATTATTAATGTGTGTGTTTCTTTTTTTATTGTTGTTTATTGTGTGACTAATTCTGCTTGTTAAATTTTTGATGTTTGTTATTGTTATTATCTCTGTTTCTAATTCATTTCTTCCCTTTTTTCTCTCTTTTTCTCTCTCTCTCGTTTTCTTTCTAGTCGTGAATGCAGTGTTGCCATATTTGGAATGGCCTATATTATTATTATTATTATTATTATTATTATTATTATTATTATTATTATATATATTTTATAGGGTGTAATAATTATTAATCTATTTTTTCCTCCCAAATTTTGTGTGTGTGTGTGTGTGTGTGTGTGTGTGTGTGTGTGTGTGTGTGTGTGTGTGTGTGTGTGTGTGTGTGTGTCTCTCTCTCTCTCTCTCTCTCTCTCTCTCTCTCTCTCTCTCTCTCTCTCTCTCTCTCTCTCTCTCTCTCTCTCACGAAGACTGGAAAGAGGCGGATTAAAAATTGAATAAGAAAAATAGTAAGAAAAAGTAATAAAAGTTTGTAATAAGAAGAAAATTGAAGAATGAAAAGAAAAATAATAAAAAAAATAAATGATAAATGAAAAAAAAAACAAAAACAAAAAGACTGATAAAAAATAATAAAAAGAATAAATAAATAAAATAAACGAAAGAACAAAAAAAAACTAAATAAATATGAAAAAAATGAAAAAAATACGAAAAAAAAGAAAGAATAAATAAAAAAAAAATAATAAGTTCTCAAATAAAAAGAAGAAAAATAAGAAGGAAGGAAATAATAAGAGATAAAATAAGAAATAGCGTTGCCATGAAGGAAATAATTAGACAGGGGGTTCAGGAAAAAGTAATTATGAAAACGTAAATACAAGAAAATTAAACGGTGAAAGAAAACGGAAGGGAGGGAGAAAATGGAGGGGCGTTTAGGGGGGACTCAAGAAGAAGAAGAAGGAGGAGGGTGGGAGGAAGGGGAAATTAAATAGAAGCTGATAATTAGGAAGGGGGAAAGAAATGATAATAATAATGAAAATATAGATTGTGTAGTTCAGATATCGAGTTTTTTTGTTTGTTTGTTTGTTTATTTGTTTATTTGGTTTGAGTTAAGAAAGGTAGGAAGGGGAAAAGGATGATAATGATAGGAATAAGGATAATGATGATAAAAATAGGGTTTATTGACTTCAGATATTGATTTTGTTTATTTATTTATTTATTTGTTGTTATTATTTTTTATTTCATTCGTTTCTAGAAAGGAATAATGAAGAATTGTAAGATTAAAGAAGAAATTGTGATAAAGGAACTTACAGAGGGGAGATAATAATAATAATAATAATAAGAATAATAATAATACGAAGAAGCAGAAGAAATATTATGAAGAAATGCAAAATAATAATAATAATAATAATAATAATCTTTTAAACGAATCTTGAATCTTGATCTTCAAAAAATAATCTTATTTGAAGGGATAGATAGATACATAGATAGAGAGAGAGAGACAATAAAACAAATACAGTAAAATCCCTCTTATCCGGCATTGGAGTATCCGGCAGCTTCAAGTATCCGGCACATTTTTCCCCGAGCCTTAAAATCAATAAAAAATCAATATGTACTCATAAAATCGATTAAAATTCCCGCGCGAGGCATACTTTGTCCCCTCGCCACAAGAGCGCACTGCTTCGCGCCACCCGCGGCCCACTGCACTGTGTTGACTCAGTGCGTCAGTCCCGCGTGTGCACTGTTTATCGCCTGACGCCTTCATCATGCCGAAACTTGTAGAAAACAGGAAGCGTGTTGTGCTTACACTTCAGCAGCTGATCAGATCACCTGCTGATTAAGATCACCTCATCTTTGTTATGGTAAGATGCGTGAGTGTAGGCTGGTCATTGTGGACAGAATTTCACTTCTATTCAAGTATCCGGCAATATTCAAGTATCCGGCATGTCGGTGGTCCCGTTGATGCCGGATAAGAGGGATTTTACAGTAATAATAATAATAATAATAATGATAATAATAATAATAATAATAATAATAATAATAATAATAATAATAATAATAATAATTAAGAAATAAAGAAAATGAAAAAAATAGCTAATCTTTTTAAACTAATCTTGAATTTTGATCTTGAAAAATAATCTTATTTGAAAAAGAAAATAATAATAATAATAATAATAATAATAATAATAATAATAATAATAATAATAGTAATGAGAAAGAAATAATGAACAAAATACAAGAATAAAAGAAGGAAATAGCAATAATCTTGATAAATGAACTTTGAATCTTGAAAAAAATATAGATTAACGAAAATAAGACAAATTAAAAATAAACGAATAAATAAATAAATAAATAAATAAATAATCAAAAAGAGTTAGATATTTATACAGTCTTCGTGTTCTGTTACTGTGTGTGTGTGTGTGTGTGTGTGTGTGTGTGTGTGTGTGTGTGTGTGTTTTAACCCTTTATTGTGTTGCTAACAGTGTCTTTCTTCTCTTTCTTTCCCTCCAATCAACTCAACTCAATCAACACAAATAAATCAATTGAAAAAAAAAATAATAATAAATACAAAATGATACGAAAATAAAAATGAAATTTGGAACACCTTGAAAAAAACATAAACAATGCTGATGATGATGATGATGATGATGCTGATGATGATGATGCTGATGATGATGATGATCTATGAACTTGAAATATTTGAAAATGGTGATGCGAAAATTGATGGATGTATTGATGAAAATTGAACAAATAAATAAATAAATAAATAAATAAAAATGAAATGATTTGAAAATTGAAAAAAAAATGAAAAAAAATGAAAAAAAAAATTTGTACGTGGAAATGAAAATTGAAAAAAAAATTAATGAACATTGAAAAAAAAATATGAAAATGAAAACTAAATATTGATATAAAAATTTGCCAAAAAAAAATGAAAATATGAACATTTAAAAAACGAAAAAAAACATTGAAAACCAAAATATTTCAAATCGATGCAAAAAAAAAAAAAATAAACAAAAACATTGAAATTTAACAATAAATCATAAAAAAACATTGAAACACGAAAAACTCTAAATGTTTATTAAAATTTGATAAAAAAAAAATGAAAAAAATATACAATAAATAAATAAATAAATAAATAAACAAAAAATATCGAAAAAAATGAATGAAAAAATAAACAAAATTATAAAAAAAACAATTTGCAATAAAAACAAACAAACAAACAATACAAACAATAACAATAACAAAAAAATAACGAAATAAACACTGAAAATCTGTAATAAATAAATAAATAAATAAATAAATAAATAAATCACGGGAAAAAATGAAAAAAAAACATTGAAAATTCGCAATAATGAAAAATTACACAAAAAAATTAAAATATCGAAAATATAAAAAAAATAAATAAAACTGAAAAAAAACACACAAAACCACCGGAAACAACACCAACAAACGAACAAACCAACAAACTCGAACGAACCATCGAACTCAACTCAACTCAACTCAACTCAACTCAACTCAAATGAACCAACGAACCAACCAACTCAAACGAACCAACGAACCAACTCAAACGAACCAACGAACCAACGAACTCAAACGAACCAACGAATCAACTCAAACGAACCAACGAACTCAACTCAACTCAACTCAACTCAACTCAACCGAACCAACTGAACCTAAACTCCCCAAAACACCCACAATATACCCAAAACACCCAAAAACACCAAAAACACCAAAAACACCCACAAAAACACCCACAACACCAAAAAACACCCACCAAAACACCCCAAAAACCCAAAAAACACCCAAAAAACACCCAAAAACACCAAAAACACTAAAAAAACACCAAAAACACCCAAAAAACACCAAAAACACCCAAAAAAACACCCAAAACACCAAAAAACACCAAAAAACACCCCAAAAACACCAAAAAAAACAAAAAACACCAAAAAACACCAAAAACACCCAAAAAACACCTAAAAAACACCCAAAAACACCCAAAAAACACCAAAAAACCCAAAAAACATCAAAAAACACCATAAAACACCCAAAAAACACCAAAAAACACACAAAAACACCAAAAAACACCAAAAAACCACCTAAAACACCTAAAAACACACCAAAAAACACCCAAAAAACCCACAAAAACACCAAAAACACCAAAAAAACACCAAAAAACCCACAAAAACACCCGAAACACCCAAAAAATACCAAAAACACCCAAAAAACACAAAAAACACGAAAAACACCCAAAAAACACCAAAAAACACCAAAAAAACACCAAAAAACACCAAAAAAACACCAAAAAACACCAAAAAACCCAAAAAAACAAAAACCACCAAAAACACCAAAAAACACCCAAAAAACACCCAAAAAACACAAAAAAACACCAAAAAACACAAAAAAAAACAAAAAAAACACCAAAAACACCCAAAAAACACAAAAAAAACACCGAAAACACCCAAAAACACCAAAAACACCTCTTAAACCCGCTAAACCGAACAGGTGACGTTCACCAAGCGGAAATTCGGATTGATGAAGAAAGCTTATGAACTGTCCGTGCTGTGTGACTGTGAAATTGCTCTGATCATATTTAACTCCTCAAATAAGCTGTTCCAATACGCCTCCACGGACATGGACAAAGTGCTTCTCAAGTACACGGAATATAACGAACCTCACGAGTCAAGGACCAATAACGACATTGTTGAGGTAACTCCTGGTGGTGGTGGTGGTGGTGGTGGTGGTGGTGGTTTTTATTTATTTATTTTATTTTTTATTTTTTTTTAATTTTTTTTTCTATGGTATTTTTTTGTTTTGTTTTGTTTATTTGTTTGTTTGTTTGTTTGGGTGGTGGTGGTGGTGGTGGTGTTTTTATTTATTTATTTATTTTATTTATTTATTTTTTTTTATTTTTTTTCTATGGTATTTGTTTTGTTTTGTTTGTTTGTTTATTTGTTTGTTTGTTTGTTTGTTTGGGTGGTGGTGGTGGTGATGGTGGTGTTTTTTATTTATTTATTTATTTTATTTATTTTTTTATTTATTTTTTTTTCTATGGTATTTTTTTGTTTTGTTTGTTTGTTTGTTTGTTTGTTTGGGTGGTGGTGGTGGTGGTGGTGCTATTATTTATTCATTTATTTATCTATTTATTGTTTTTTTCTCTCTCTCTATTTTTCCTTTTCATATTTTTCAATTTTTTTCTATTTTCTTTCTTTTTTTTCGTATTTTTTTCTTTAGTTTTTATTTATTTATTTTCTTTGTCTTCTTCTTTTGGTGGCGGTGGTGATGGTGGTGGTCTTGTTGTTGTTGTTGTTGTTGTTGTTATTATTATTATTATTATTATTATTATTATTATTATTATTATTATTATTATTATAGTAATGAAAATATTGTCATTATTATTTTTTATTTATTTATTTTCTCTTTCTCTCTCTCTCTCTCTCTCTCTCTCTCTCTCTCTCTCTCTCTCTCTCTCTCTCTCTCTCTCTCTCTGTCGATGCGTTCAACAAAAAAAAAATATTAGTGAATTTAATGCGCAAAAAAAAAATAAATAAATAAAATACAGCGAATAAAAAAAAATGAATATATTTACGAACAAAAATAAAAAAAAATGGAAAGTTTTGAGAAATTCACAATTGAAGGAAATTTTTTTTAATGATAGAAAGAAAAAACAAAAAAACAATAATGAAAACAGTAATAAATAAAAAAAAAATGTAAATAATAATAATAATAGTGATAATAATAATAATAATAATAATAATAATAATAATAATAATAATAATAATTCGAAAGAGGAAAATATGAAAAAAAATTTGAAGAAAAGAAGAAAATAAAAGATAAAGAAGATGAATTGAAAGGAATAATAATAATAATAATAATAATAATAATAATAATAATAATAATAATAAAGAATAGAAACAAAAAATAAATAAATAAATAAACAATTAAATAAACAATCGGAAATTCTCTCTCTCTCTCTCTCTCTCTCTCTCTCTCTCTCTCTCTCTCTCTCTCTCTCTCTCTCTCTCTCTCTCTCTCTCTCTCTCTCTCTCTCTCAATCTCTTACAATCTCTTTTTGCACGAGTTTTTCAAAATAATAATAATAAGTTAAAGGAATGACGC
>NW_026973668.1:1717500-1720000 GCF_035594125.1 Scylla paramamosain
TAGGATACGAAGGATGGGATAGGATAGGATGTTTAAATGTTGTGGGATGGGATTAGGATGACTGGATAAAGGATTGGATTGTTGGAGTTTTAAATGTTGTGAAATGTTGGTTAAAAATGTTTGTATTTATTTATTTATTTATTTATTTATATTTATATCTTATTTATTTATTTTTTTGTTGGTTTAAATTGTGAAAGAAAATGGGATATTGATGTACAGTTTTACAAAGTGGTGTTTTTGCATTTTACTGTTTTGGGTGGTTCTCTTTTCAAACTGAGTAAGAAAATTAAAGAATAAAAGAAATGAAATAATAATAATGATAATAATAATAATAATAATAATAATAATAATAATAATAATAATAATAAAACTGAGCATTTATCAGTGTTGCCAATTTGAACTAAGCATCGTTTTGCATTTATACATTTAATTTTTTTCCCTCTCTTTTTTTCAAATTGAGGAAAAAAATCCTTAGAACTGAGAATGATGAAAAATAATGAAGGAAAATAAACAATAGGCATTTATCAGTGTTACCAATTTGAATTTAGCACTATTTTTGCATTTAAATGTTTTGATGGTTCTTTTTCAAACTGAGGGAAAAAAAATACAAAATAAATGAGGAAAAAAAAAAGAGTAAAAGGAAAATAAATTAATGGAAGAATATTTACAATGCGCATTTATCAATGTTGCCATTTTGCATTTAAATATTTAGGTGGTTCCAGATTAAGAACAAAAAAATAAATAATAATAATAATAATAATAATAATAATAATAATAATAATAATAATAATAATAATAATATATGCAAGAAAAATTTAAAAAAAAGGAAACAAATTAATTTATAACTGGGCATTTATCAGTGTTACCAAATCGAACCAAGCAACATTTTTTTTGCATTTAAACATAGTAAACATTGTCCTGGGGGGATGGGTGGGGAGGGTCAGGACAGTTCCTTCTCTCAAATTGGAAGCTTAAATAAGTCGACTTTTAAAACCGTAAGCATTAATTGATGGCATTTAAATTCCAAGACCACAATAGAAAAAAATATGAAAAAACAAACAAACAAACAAATAAACAAATATCGAAGAATGCAAACGCTCCCCCTCGAATTAAATTAAATAAACACAAAATTAAAAAAACCAACACGAAAGAAAAAAAGTTACGAAAACAAACAAACAAACAAACAAACAAACAAACGTACAACAATGCATACGCTGCAAAACACGAAAAATTCAATAAAACTCCAAAAAAAAAACATAAAAAAAACTAATTCCACTTAAAACCTAGCCTAACCTAACACCAGTAGTGAAAAAAACACCCAAAAAAAACACCATTAAAAAAACAAAACGAAGAAATCAAATAAAACGAAGAAAAAAATGAAAACAACAACAATTCAAATTATGACAAACTTAGCCTAACCATCAATCAAAACACCAACAAAACACCATTAAGAACCCAAAAGACGAACAAATTCAACAAAAAACACGAAAAAACACTGAAAAAAACAACAGCAATTCGAATTAACTGATAAACCCAGCCTATCTAAACACCAGTAATGAAAAACACCAAAAAAAAACCATTAAAAACCCAAAACAGGAAGAAATTCGATAAAAACACGAAAAAAACACTGAAAAAAACAACAGCAATTCAATTTAACTGACAAACCTTGCCTAATCTACCACCATCAATCAAAACACCCAAAAAACACCATTATTAACCCAAAACAGGAACAAATTCGATAAAAAACACATTAAAACAGAAAAAAACAGCAATTTAAATAAACCCTAGAAATTAAATACCCCATACAACTCACTCACTTCTGTCCTAATTGTACAAACAAACAAACAAACAAACAAAGGAAGGAGAGAGAGAGAGAGAGAGAGAGAGAGAGAGAGAGAGAGAGAGAGAGAGAGAGAGAGAGAGAGAGAGAGAGAGAGAGAGAGAATGGCATTGTTTTGGTGTAGATGGTGGTGGTGGTGGTGGTGGCGGTGGTGTATCCCCCCTCCTCCTCCTCCTCCTCCTCCTCTTCCTCCTCCCCCATACCCCCTTCCCTCCCCTAGAGTGACGGTACAGGATGGTGCAAAAAAATGTATAGAGAAAACATTATTATTATTATTATTATTATTATTATTTAAGTACAGGGTGATGCAAAAAAATGTCGGGTTTTTTTGTTTTCTTTGTTTTTTTAATGTTTTTTTTTTCAAAGGTACAGTGTTGCAACAATATTTTTGATAATTTTTTTTTCTATGCTACAGGGTGGTGCAAAACATCGTGAAGGCTGTTTTTTTCTTTTCTTTTTCTGTTTAATGATGTTTTTCTGTGATTTCTAGAAGATACAGGGTGATGCAAAAGATATAGAATGCAATTTTTCTTTCTTTTTGTCTGATGTTACAGTGTGTTGCAAAAAATATTGAAAACTGATATTATTCACAGCTCGTTATGTATTTTTTTTTTTTTTTTGTCATTCTTCATTATACAGGGTGGTGCAAAAAACACAGAA
>NW_026973668.1:1730000-1747500 GCF_035594125.1 Scylla paramamosain
TATAGTTAACAACTAATGTTTATATTATAGAGTATTAGATATGGTTGGATGCCACAGTCATTAGCGGGAGCTGGGGCTAATGACCTCCAAGTAATGGAGCCCCTAATTGACACATCAATAAACATGGGCTGGAGGTATTTGTAGTAGGTAGTAAAAAAAAAAAAAAAAAAAAAAAAAAGTAGTAGTAGTAGTAGTAGTAGTAGTAGTAGTAGTAGTAGTAGTAGTAGTTGTTGTTGTTGTTGTAAAGAACAAGGACAAGAGGAAGAAGATGAACAAGAGGAAGAGGAAGAGGAAAAGATGAAATAATCTCTCTCTCTCTCTCTCTCTCTCTCTCTCTCTCTCTCTCTCTTTCTCTCTCTCTCTCTCTCTCTCTCTCTCTCTCTCTCTCTCTCTCTCTCTCTCTCTCTCTCTCTTTTATCGTACCTCACTTCCCCTACCTTTTTTTAAAAACAAAGGGAAATCCAGAGAGAGAGAGAGAGAGAGAGAGAGAAAGGGAAGTCATAAGTGAGAGAGTGAGAGGGACAGAAGCACATTAAGCAAACGTCCAAGATTTATATTATTATTATTATTATTATTATTATTATTATTATTATTATTATTATTATTGTGAAAGTGAATATTGTCAAACGAAAACAAGAAAAACAAGACCCATTTTAACAACAACAACAACAACAACAACAACAACAACTGTGATTATTGTGAACTGCGAAGAAAAACAGAAAAAAAAATCCAATTATTATTATTATTATTATTATTATTGAATGTGAGATAAGGTGTTCCAATATGGCGTATTTCCTACTTCATCTCCTATTCATCTGCTTATTAACATCTGCGAGTGAAATACCACAAGAAACGGTGAATGGAGACACAGAGAGACTAACAGGAGATAAAGTGAGAGATGGAGGAAACCTGGAGAGACTGGAGGGAGAAAAGGAAATAGTGGAAGGAAAAACAGCAATCCTAGGCAATGAAGTGAGTCCGTCGCCATCTTACCCTGCTCAAAATACGACTTTTCCTTCTACGTTTCCTCCGGAGCCTGGGAAGGATGGAGGAAAGAAGGAAGGACGGGAGAGAAGATTAGCCAACCATACGAAGGAGGAGGAGAAGGAAAATGGAGATATAGAAGAGAAACTAACGGAAAATATGAAGACTGAAGCATTACAATCGCCATACTGGTCTGCTCAAAATACCTCTTTTCCTCCTCCTACGTTTCCTCCGGGACTTGAGAGAGATGGAGGCAAGAAGGAAGAAGAGGAGAGAAGATCCGCCAACCATACGAAGGAGGAGGAGGAGGTAGAAGAGAAGGGAGAAGAGAAAAACAAAACCCTTGAAAATCTGAACACAACTGAAGCATCTAAACCGCCACATTGGTCATCCACGCCAGTAAAACCTTCAAAAACTAAGAAATTTTACTTCTGCGGGACACCGGACGTGGAGGAGGCGATGAGGGGAGACAGCAACTCGCCAACAAACCACACAAGAAAGCGCAGATACTTATTACAAGGCAAGAAATGGGATAAAAACTGAACTCACATGGGCGCTGCGGAAACCAAGCCGCCATACGTCCCGTCTCGACTCAGGGACAATACGACAGCAGTTCACAACGGCATTGCAACTCTGGGAAAAAGTATCGGCGTTAAAGTTCACTGAAGTACAGAAGGAGGCGAAAAATATTGATATCTATGTGGATTTTATGAAAGGGACGCACGGAGATGGATATTCGTTCGATGGGAAAGGGAGAAAATTGGCGCATGCGTTTTACCCTGGCGGAGGAATAGGTGGTGATGTGCATTTTGACGATGATGACCACTTTGTTCAGCATCACCTAAGGGAAGATGGTAAAACTAGTCTTTCTTATCACAGCAGCGCATGAACTCGGCCACTCTCTCGGTGAGTAGCGGGCAGTGCTGGGAGGGGACGGGAGGGAGGGACGGGACGGGAGGTGCGGGGCGGGGCGGGGCGGCGGTGGTGATGGTGGTGGTAGTTTGTTTATTTATTTATTTATTTATTTATTTGTTTGCTTTTTTGTTTTTTCTTGCTTTCTGTGTTGTTTTCTTGTTCTAATATTTTTTCTTTTAAGTTGTTGTTGTTGTTCTTGTTGTTGTTGCTACTACTACTACTTCTATTACTACTACTATCAATACGATGACAATATGATGACAACAACAGCACCACCAGCAACAACAACAACAACAACAACAACAACAACAACAACACCAACAACGATAATCATGATAGTGTGGGTCCCGCCTGCCTGTCTGCACACACACACACACACACACACATACACACACACACACACACACACACATACACACACAGCATCATAACCTGTACAATGAAACACAGGGCAATACACACACACACACACACACACACACACACACACACACACAGCATCATAACCTGTACAATGAAAGACAGGGCAATACACACACACACACACACACACACACACACACACACACACACACACACACACACACACAGCATCATAACCTGTACAATGAAACACAGGGCAATACACACACACACACACACACACACACACACACACACACACACACACACACACACACACAGAGCATCACCATCTGTACAATGAAAGACAGGGCAATACACACACACACACACACACACACACACACACACACACACACACACACACACACACACACACACACACACTGCATCACCATCTGTACAATGAAGGACAGGGCAATACACACACACACACACACACACACACACACACACACACACACACACACACACACACACACACACTCCAGCAGGAGGGGGTGGGGTGGGGTGGGGTGGGGTGGGGGGAAAGTCTGTGTCTGGGTCGAGGCGGTGGGCCCGGTTGATGACGTCACACCTTACTTACGTACGTACGTACGTATTTCATTTTGAAAATGGCCATTGTCAAAAAGGCAGCTGGACACGAATGCTGTATATATTCTGACTCGTCATACACTCAAACTAATTAATCAAATATCAAAATATTTCCAGGCTGAGTAATAACAAAAATATTTCCACAAACATCCTGAAAAAAGTGTTGGAACTTTGACCTGCTTAAACACGATTCTAGAGCCCACAAATTTGATTCACCAGGAACGCAAAACACTTTAAAAAATCTGAATTATTTTTACAAACAACCAAAACTTAGTCGGAAGCTGAAATAAAGAAATAAATATTTAAAAAATGTCAACTTTTGCACCTTTAACGGGGCTCTAAATCATTCTTAAAGGCCACGTATTTAACTTATCAGGAGCACAAAACACTTTAACAATCATAAACTATTTTTACAAACCATAAACACTTCACTACAAGCTCTAATTAAAAACCAAAGATACCGGGATGCAAAAATATAACGGAAATTCGGCTCTTATTTACGTCACAGACAACCTCAAAATCAACGCTTTTCACTCAACACAAGAGTCAAAAACACTTCAAACACAACAAAATATTTTTACAAACCATAAAAACTTACTTAGAAGCCGAAATAAATTAACCGAGAAAATATAAAATATTACTGGAACCCGACAAGCTGGGACAGGCAGGCCATCATGGCGGCGATGACGTCACGCAATCGCCACTTCACCTACCTCGGCCTTTATTACACCCAAACCAGGTAATGGCGGATATATCTGAGTAGCGGATATGAAAGGTTAGGCGTGTGGCTCCACTTTGTGACGTGTCTGGCTTGTAATAAGTGACACATGAAGCAGATAATGGCCGAAACATGGGCACCGCCTCAGCTGGCTCGTTTGTTTACTTATCGAAAACTTGAATTTTAGCGCCTTTTAATGGTTTTGAACCTCCTGCAGGTGTTAATTCATTGATATTGTGTCCTCGGGGTTAGGTTAGCGTAGGTTAGGACGAGTTAGGACCGTCAAGTAGTGAGCAATCCATCATATCAGCACTAACACTCTTGCCTTCACTGTGTCACTGCTGTCAGTCACTTCCAAGCCTTGTGTCAGTCACTTCAAGTCTTTTCCCAGTCTCTCGTGCCTGTGTTTCACTTGGCCTGCGTCGTCTGTTAATTTCAGATGCTTCACTTTATAAACAAAGAGAAATCTTGATTGTTTTTCTGCTCATAACCTTTCCACAACACACAGAGGATTTGGGGCACACAGTTAAGGATTAGACACACTAGCAAGCCACTAACACGTAAATGAAGGGATATATTAAGACAGCCTAGCAGACACTCACCTTGTAACACGCCCACCACGTCCCTGGCGCCTTGCAGACTGAGTGACAGTGACCGCCACCCTTACGGAACGCTCGGCCTTACAAGATCAAGACCAAAGATGTACTAGGCTACCCACTGTGCTTTCTACTTTCATTCATTGCCCTTCTACAATATAAAATTAAATGGAAATGTTGTGCAGTGGTTTTGTCAGACTAGTAACCAACACTAAATTATCTCAATTACAACGAACACTTAAGTTTTCACCTAAGTAATAAATTATTCAACACTTCTGAGTATAGTAATAAGCATTAGCGTGTAGGAAAATCATTAAGTAAATAGATAAATAAACGAAATCAAGTGTATATTGTCCACACTCCCCCCCCACCCCTTCTCCTGCCCACAGTGTTTAAATGATGTGTCTTTCCTAACGCCCACCGTGTTGCCTCGCTGCCACGTCTCCCGGCCTGGCAACACTGCGCCAGAAATGCACAGCGGTGGTGGCTCTCTCGATGCAGTAGTAGTAATAGTAGTAGTAGTAGTAGTAAAAAATAATAATCACAATACTACTACAATTACTACTACTATCATGAACACATCTGAATCATTATCTTCACTACCACCACCACCACCACCACCACGAACAACAAATAATAACATACTATATTTTACCTAATGCAACTACCACAACAACAACAACAACAACAACAATTACTACTACTACTACTACTACCCCACAGGTCTCTCTCACTCTGACGCCCCTAAAGCATTGATGGCGCCCTTCTACCAAGACTTCGGGGATGAATTTGAGCTGCCCCAGGACGACAGATATGCCATTCAGGTTTTGTACGGCGCCTCGGAGGAAGCCACAAGGTCACCCATACCCACCCATGCGCCCATGACCACACCACGCCCTACCACGACCACCACACGACCTCCCAGACCACGCCCACGCCCAACGACCACCACACGACCTCCCAGACCACGCCCACGCCCAACGACCAGCACACAGCCTCCCAGACCACGCCCACGCCCACCTACACCAAGCACCCGCCCTCCTAGACCGCCCAGACCACGACCAACAACATCCACAACTACCATACCGCCACCAACTGAAGTGATATGTCCCCCGTCTAAGGCACCCAACCCAAACGAACCTGATATTTGTTTTTCTGATATAGATGCGGCTACGGATTACAGAGGAGAGTTATTTTTATTTAAAGGTGAACATTATTGGCGTATGGATGGGAAGGGATGGCCATATTGGAGGGAGTACCCGGAAAAAATTGCAAGACGCTTCCCGCCAGTTCAAAAAGTAGACGCGGCTTATGTAAACACGCAAGGTCATCTCATCTTGTTTCAGGGACGGCAGTTTTTCCGCTTAGGTTTTCGCTTACAGATAGAAAGCCGCGGTCAGTTATCGGATTTAAAGATCAATGCGACTCATCTAAACGCCGCAATGCTATGGGGCCATAATGGGAGAGCCTATGTCTTCAGCGAGAATAAATATTGGCGGTTAAATAAATATGGTGTTGCTGATATTGACTACCCAAGAGACATTGGTGTTTGGCGCGGGGTACCTCAAAATATTTCTGCTGCTTTTACGTTAGGGTACAAAACTTTCTTCTTATCAGGCCCCATGTACTGGAGTTTTGATAATGCAGCCATGAGGGCACAGGAGCTGCCATTGCTGACTGCTGTACACTGGCTGAGTTGCCCTGAATACACATATGAAAAGTTGATCAAGTGTTATTCGGGGCAAGAATGTTTGAGTCTATCTAAGTCCCCCCTCTTCCTCCTCTTCCTCTTGTGGTTTGTTTTGAACGTGAACTGATGTAAATTGAAGAAAAAATGTAAAAAGAAAAATTGCGTAAAAGAAAGAAGGAAGGAAATGGTGATAATAAACAAGAAAACAATGTAAAATAAATAGAAGAGAAGTGATAGGCATTATATTGAAGAAAAGCTAATTGAATACAGTTTTGTAATTAAATAAACTCGAAAAACGATGTATAAATGGAGAAAAAGTGATAGAAATAATGTTTTTACAATGAAATAAACAGGAAAATCAAAGAAAACGGCAAATGTCTCGTTTTTCTCCTTTTTTAACGCAAACTAAAGTAAAATGAAATGTAATGAAGAAAACCAAGTAAAAGAAAATAGAGAAGGAAAAAAATATATATAAATGCGATTTTTGGAATTAAATAAACAAGAAAACAATGAAAAGGGAAGATAAAAGAAGAAAAAAGGCTTAATATAAAAAAAAATAATTTTGCTACGATTTTTAGAATGAAATAAAAAAAATGTAAAAATAAAAGGGAAAGAAAGAGAAAATAGGCTTTGAACTAAAAGAAAAAAGAAGATTAGATTTTTAAAGAAATAAAGAAGAAAAACGAGAGAGAGAGAGAGAGAGAGAGAGAGAGAGAGAGAGAGAGAGAGAGAGAGAGAGAGAGAGAGAGAGAGAGATACCAAACCAATGACGTACAGAAAGCAATAAGAGAGATAAATGAATAAACAGGGGAATTAAGAGATTAGAAAGACAGGGATATCAAAAGTAATAATAATAGCAGAGATAAGGAGAAAGATTAAAAGGGTGACAAGATAAGATAAGACTAGTGCTCGAAGAAATAAAGGAATAAAGGAAGGAAAAAGAAAGAGAGAGAGAAAGAAAGAGAGAGAAAGAAAGAGAGAAAGAAAGAAGAGATTTTAGAAGATAAGGAATAAAGATTTGCAAGGAAGAAAGAGAAGATTTGAAAAGATAAGGAATTTAAACAAAGATTTGAAAGGAAGCAAGGAAATAAGAGGAAGGAATTAGAGAAAATAAGAAAAGAAAGAAAGAGTGAAAGAAAGATTTGAAAAGTTGAAGAAAACGAAGATTTGGAAGAAGAGAAAAAGGAAGAAAGAAAGGAATAAGTTGAAATGATGATAAGAAGAGATAAGACGAGTGAGAAGAAGATAGTGGTGATGATGATGGTGATGATGATGATGATGATGATGTAGCACGTTATGAAATTCTGCTAATAGGTAAGTAATAGTAGTAGTAGTAGTAGTAGTAGTAGTAGTAGTAGTAGTAGTAGTAGTAGTAGTAGTAGTAGTAGTGGTTATTGTTGTTGTTGTTATTGTTGTTGTTTAATATTGAAGTGTTTTCCGTAATAAATAAATAAAGTAGTAGTAGTAGTAGTAGTAGTAGTAGTAGTAGTAGTAGTAGTAGTAGTAGTAGTAGAGATTAAATTATAAGTGAAGAAATCTTGACTACTACTACTACTACTACTATTACTACTACTTCTACTACTACTACTACTACTACTACTAATAATAATAATAATAATAATAATAATAATAATGATAATAATAATAATAATAATAAAAATAATAAAAGAACTCCAGGAGAGAGAGAGAGAGAGAGAGAGAGAGAGAGAGAGAGAGAGAGAGAGAGAGAGAGAGAGAGAGAGAGAGAGAGAGAGATAATGCACACCTATATATATCTCTCTCTCTCTTTCTAGATAAACATTACAACACGGACAGTCCAGGTGTGTGTGTGTGTGTGTGTGTGTGTGTGTGTACGTTTAAATACACGCATTAATCTCTTATTTTATTTATTATTATTATTATTATTATTATTATTATTATTTTATTTTTTCATCTTTCTTATCCCCAGGTTGCGTTAAGACAGTGATATAATGAAGGTGGCAGTGGTGGTGGTGGTGGTGATGGTGGTGGTGGTGGTGGTGGTGGAAGGTGCAAGGTAAATCCTGTTGTTGTTGTTGTTGTTGTTGTTGTTGTTGTTGTTAATGGTGGTGATGATGATTGTGTTTATATTTTGTTCGTAAGAGAGAGAGAGAGAGAGAGAGAGAGAGAGAGAGAGAGAGAGAGAGAGAGAGAGAGAGAGAGAGAGAGAGAGAGAGAGAGACTACTACCACCACCACCACCACCACTACTACTACTACTACTACTATTTTCAGACAAGATCGCAAGAAGGGAAGAAGCAACAAGGCAGATAAGAAGGTGAGAGATAACGAGATAATGCTGTGCTTGTTGTTGTTGTTGTTGTTGTTGTGGTGGTGGTGGTGGTGGTAGTGGTGGTGATCCCAATAATTCCAGTACACGACGTAACTACTACTGTTCTAATCACCACTAACTACCCTCTCATTGAATTCACCGCTAATTAAGCCTAACTACCGCTAACTGTCACTAAGTAAACCTAACCTGATGTAATTACCTTAATTAAACCTAACCCCATAACCTAACCTAACCTAACTTAACCTAACCTAACTTAACCTAACCTAACCTAACCTAACCTAACTTAACTTAACCTAACCTAACTTAACCTAACCTAACTTAACCTAACCTAACCTTACGTAACCTAACCTAACCTAACTTAACCTAACCTAACCTTACGTAACCTAACCTAACTTAACCTAACCTAACCTAACCTAACCTAACTTAACCTAACCTAACCTAACTTAACCTAACCTAACCAAACCTAACCTAACTTAACCTAACCTAACCTAACCGAACCTAACCTAACCTAACCAAACCTAACCTAAACTAACTTAACCTAACCTAACCTAACTGAACCTTACGTAACCTAACCTAACCTCGCCTGACCTCAGTTCACTTGACCTAGCCTCCCTTCACCCTCAGGAGGTCAGTGTACCGAAGGAGTTCTCAGAGTGGGACAAATTCAACAAGCTTTTTCTTCATCACATTAGCAAAAAACCTTCGAAACTTAAAGAAGAGGACATCAAACCTCACCTTTACACACTCCTTAAGACCCTCGAGTTTCTCACGGTGGTTGATAAATATTTAGATGAAAACCTTGCCAGCGTGAGGTCAGAGGAGGAGGCGAGGCGGGTGTTCACTCTGCTGGATCTGTTCAGTGCGCAGGAGCCTCACAGACTGCGCTATTTGAAGCAGGTGAGTCAGTCTTGCCAATTGTGTCATGAATCTTGTTGTGAAGCTTTTCTACCCCGCGTTTCTTGATTGCAAAGGCTGTAGTTGAAGTGCCGCGGGTTTTTAAGGGTGTTTTTAGGGTTGTGGTGACAGATTAACAATATTTCTACATTGCAAAGGCTGTAGTTGAAGTGCCGCGGGTTTTTAAGGGTGTTTTTAGGGTTGTGGTGACAGATTAACAACATTTCTACATTGCAAAGGCTGTAGTTGAAGTGCCGCGGGTTTTTAAGGGTGTTTTTAGGGTTGTGGTGACAGATTAACAACATTTCTATATTATAAACGGGAGGAACACTCTTGACAACCTGGCTAGTCATCTCGGTGGCCTTGAAAAATTGCCATGCTGAGAGAGAGAGAGAGAGAGAGAGAGAGAGAGAGAGAGAGAGAGAGAGAGAGAGAGAGTATGGTCCGCTTCTCTCTCTCTCTCTCTCTCTCTCTCTCTCTCTCTCCACAACAGTTTTTCAAGGCCACAGAGATGACTGGCCGTGTTGTCAAGAGTGCTTCTCCTGCTGATAATGTAGAGATGTTGTTAATCTGTCACCACAACCCTAAAAACACCCTTAAAAACCCGCGGCACTTCAACTACAGCCTTTGCAATGTAGAAATGTTGTTAATCTGTCACCACAACCCTAAAAACACCCTTAAAAACCCGCGGCACTTCAACTACAGCCTTTGCAATGTAGAAATGTTGTTAATCTGTCACCACAACCCTAAAAACACCCTTAAAAACCCGCGGCACTTCAACTACAGCCTTTGCAATGTAGAAATGTTGTTAATCTGTCACCACAACCCTAAAAACACCCTTAAAAACCCGCGGCACTTCAACTACAGCCTTTGCAATGTAGAAATGTTGTTAATCTGTCACCACAACCCTAAAAACACCCTTAAAAACCCGCGGCACTTCAACTACAACCTTTGCAGTATAGTTAAGACGCGGGGTAACCAGGATACGGTGAACTGAAAACGGCAATCAGCCATAAGATCTAAGACGTTAAGATGGCTTTAGACGCGAATGACAGCTAACAGAACCATACTAACTTATATATATGAAGTGATTGACACCCTCTCTCTCTCTCCCTCTCTCTCTCTCTCGTGTGGCAGATGAGAGACGCCTTGACAGCACTTTTCATGACGGATCCTGAGGCAGCTAAACACACAATTCCCTCTCACTTCATTTTGGATGCCTTTGACAGACACATACAGGCGAGGCAGCGACGAACCCAGGCTGTGCTGAGGTGAGGCAGGGACAGATGCTTGGACTAACAGGTAGAGATAGATAGATAGATAGATAGATAGATAGATAGATAGATAAATTGATACACATACAGACACATTAACAGACGAACACATACACACAGACAAACACACAGAACTGAACTAATGCAGAATAATGGTAATAATTTTTTCTCTCTCTCTCTCTCTCTCTCTAGACGTGTAATGGTTGGCAACCCTGACAACCTCAACACACTCGTTCACTACAGGCCAGGGAGGTACCTTGCCCTTGACAGTGTCCTTCGCCTACATAACATCCCTAGTCCCTTTCTGGTGTGTGTGTGTGTGTGTAGTAGTAGTAGTAGTAGTAGTAGTAGTAGTAGTAGTAGTAGTAGTAGTAGAATAACAGAACTACTATTACGATTACTACTACCAATGATAATAATAATAATGATAATAATAATAATAATAATAATAACAACAAATCTCAAAATAATCAAAACTCTCTCTCTCTCTCTCTCTCTCTCTCTCTCTCTCTCTCTCTCTCAGGAGGTCAACGAGACTCAATGGTACCACATCAAGCAAGCATCCTCCCCCCACTTGACCCTCAGCATTGACCTTCTGACCTGGCGCATGATCCTTGTCAACCACACCTTCTCCCCCACGGTCTTCAGGTCAGGTCAGGTCAGGTCAGGTTAAGTTAGGTTAGGTTAGGTTAGGTTAGGTTAAGATACGTCAGGAGAATAGGGGATCGTGTTCAGAATCTCTCGCTCTCTCTCTCTCTCTCTCTCTCTCTCTCTCTCTCTCTCTCTCTCTCTCTCTCTCTCTCTCTCTCTCTCTCCTGCTGATAATGTAGAAATGTTGTTAATCTGTCACCACAACCCTAAAAACACCCTTAAAAACCCGCGGCACTTCAACTACAGCCTTTGCAATGTAGAAATGTTGTTAATCTGTCACCACAACCCTAAAAACACCCTTAAAAACCCGCGGCACTTCAACTACAGCCTTTGCAATGTAGAAATGTTGTTAATCTGTCACCACAACCCTAAAAACACCCTTAAAAACCCGCGTCACTTCAACTACAGCCTTTGCAATGTAGAAATGTTGTTAATCTGTCACCACAACCCTAAAAACACCCTTAAAAACCCGCGGCACTTCAACTACAGCCTTTGCAATGTAGAAATGTTGTTAATCTGTCACCACAACCCTAAAAACACCCTTAAAAACCCGCGTCACTTCAACTACAGCCTTTGCAATGTAGAAATGTTGTTAATCTGTCACCACAACCCTAAAAACACCCTTAAAAACCCGCGGCACTTCAACTACAGCCTTTGCAATGTAGAAATGTTGTTAATCTGTCACCACAACCCTAAAAACACCCTTAAAAACCCGCGGCACTTCAACTACAGCCTTTGCAATGTAGTGAAGATGCGGCGAGGAAGCGTAGCACAATACGATCTATAGCTGTAGTCACCATAGGACAGAAAAACAAGGTAGTAGAAAATAATAGAGAAAAAAAACAGAATTAAAAGAAATAACGAGATAAAATAAGAAATAAATAGCAATAATAGTAGTAGTAGTAGTATAACCACCACCACCACCACCAGGTTTGAGCGAGAGACGAAATCCTCACTACAAGAGCGGTACGAGTACGTCCTTAGAAGTGCGGTGCTGTCTCCCTCCGCCTTCCTCTCCTTCCCCTGCCACCAGCACCGCCTCTGCTTCAGCTACAAGGTACGAGGAGGAGGAGGAGGAGGAGGAGGAGGAGGAGGAGGAGGAGGAGGAGGAGAAGGAGGAGGAGTAAGAAAGATTTTAAGGTGAAAGACTAAGAGAGAGAGAGAGAGAGTAGTGATGGAGGAGCAGAAGAAGGAAGAGGAAGAAGAAGAAAAGGAGGAGGAGGCAAATTGGAGGAAAGGGATAACGAGGAAGAAAAGGAGGAGGAGGAGGAAGAAGAAGAATAAGAGGAGGAGGAGGAGGAGGACAAGCAGATAGAAACGGTAGGAGGAGGAGGAGAAGGAGAAAAAAAAAATGAAAGAGGAGGAAGAAGAAAAAGAAAAGGAGGAGGAGGAGGAAGAAGAAGAATAAGAGGAGGAGGAGGAGGACAAGCAGAAGATAAAAACGGTAGGAGGAGGAGGAGGAGAAGGAGGAAAAAAAAATGAAAGAGGAGGAAGAAGAAAAAGAAAAGGAGGAGGAGGAGGAAGAAGAATAATAAGAGGAGGAGGAGGAGGACAAGCAGAAGATAAAAACAGTAGGAGGAGGAGGAGGAGGAGGAGAAGGAGTAAAAAAAAAAATGAAAGAGGAGGAAGAAGAAAAAGAAAAGGAGGAGGAGGAGGAGGAAGAAGAAGAAGAAGAAGAAGAAAAAGAAGGTGTACCAACCCCAATACACTTAATAAACACCCACACCAGCCCCACTCACTCTCACTCTCCCTCTCTCTCTCTCCCCAGGACCCAGTGACGGTCGAGGTGGTAACACTGCAGCGCGGCGAGGTGGCGTTCATAGGCAAACAAACAGACGGGGTATTTTTCCTGCGGGACGCCACTGGGAGCAAAAATTCGGCGTTCCCCAGTGTCTCAGTGCCCAGTGTGACCCCGTGGTATCCAGGTAAGGACGCCCACTGGATCCTAACGCCCTTGAAGAGTTAGAAAGCGAAATTTAGGGAGAAAGATGAAATATGATTGTGATACGTAAAGTGAAAGGAATAAGATGGAAAATGAGGATAAAAATAGGAAGAGGGAAAATGAGAGAAGTGGTTAAGAAATGTGAAGGAAAGGAAGGGAAATGGAGAGATTTGTGATGATTGGTGAAATAGATGATAAGGATTAGATACGGGATGTGAGTGAAGGAAGAGTGAAAGATGAGAAATAAAGAAGGAAAAGGAGAAAAAAGGAAGGAAAAAGGAAAGAATGGCTGATAAAAATGAAGAGAGAAAAAACAAAAATATGACTGGAAAATGTGGAAGAAAATGAAGAAGAAGAAGAAGGAAAAAGAAGAAAATATATAAAAAAAATCGAAAAAAAGGGAGAGAAAGCAATGAAACAAAAAATAAAGAAAAAAACATCAAGAAAGAAGAAAAAGAAAGAAACAAAAACAAAAACACTAAAATAAATAAATAAACAAACAAAAACAACCAGGAAGGAAAAAAAAATGCACAGAGATGCCAGTTACCCAATTAAACCAACCCAATTTTGCAACCCTTCCTGACCTGCGCCCTGCTACACTTGGCAACACTGTAACGGGGGTCTCCACTGTAACAGGAGTGACGTAATATTGGCTTGCTAAGATTGATAGATAGATATAGATAAATAGATAGATATAGATAGATAGATATATATAGATAGATAGACAGACACACAGACAGAGAGATACAATTACTTTTAGCATTAAAGGGTAATTAATTAAACACTAAATAGTTTTTGTTTTGTAATGATTAAGAGTTACAGGTACAATTATAATTAACATCATGACAGACAGACAGACAGACACAAATACACACACACACACACGCACACACACACACACACACAAACAAACAAAGCCACACGGAAAAAACCCCTCAAATCAACACACACACACATACACACACACACACACACACACACTCTATCTACTTACATAGCCGCCAGCAGAAACGTACATATGAACGTAATGCTACTGACTGTTAACCTCAACACGCACACAGGGGGGGGAGTACGTACGAACGCACACACAATTACGTACATGACCTTGTGTGTGTGTCGGAAAAATACAGGCTAGGTGTGTGTGTGTGTGTGTGTGTGTGTGTGTGTGTGTGTGTGTGTGTGTGTGTGTGTGTGTGTGTGTGTGTGTGTGTGTGTGTGTGTGTGTGTGTTGGGTTAGGTTAGGTTAGGTTAGGTTAGGAGGAGGAGGAGGAGAAGGAGGAGGAGGAGGAGGAGGACAAGAAAAAGGAGAGAAAAAAAAAAGAGGAGGAAGAAGATAGAGAAGAAGGAGGAGGAGGAGGAGGAGGAAGACGAAGGAGGAGGAGGAAGACGAAGAAGGAGGAGGAGGAGGAGGAAGACGAAGGAGGAGAAGGAGAAGGAGAAGGAGGAGAAGGAGGAAGAGAAAGAAGAGATATGTGTGTGTGTGTGTGTGTGTGTGTGTGTGTGTGTGAGTGTGTGTGTGTGTGTGTGACCTTGCCTGCATTTTGAGGTCAACTTTGGTCCAGTGTCATTTAAATAAACACTATATACACACATCATGCAAGTCTATCATTCAACATTCCCTTCTTATCATTTGTTGGAATGCAAAAACAACAACAACAATAATAATAATAATAATAATAATAATAATAACCCTTTTAACCCTGTACTGAACCTGAAGTCGTACACACAGACATACGGACAAACAGAATTTAATCTCTATTTTTTTTCTGCATTCCCTCAAATGTATATATATCGTCTTTTTGTTTGTTTGTTTGTTTGTTTGTTTATTTGTTTGTTTTGGTGTTTTTTTTTTTTATCTCTATGCATAACACAGCTGCCCCGCCCTAAATTATGTATATATTTTTTTTTATATATATATTCGCTTAAAATAATAATGATAATAATAATAGTAATAATAATAACTACATAAAATAAGACAAACGAACGAACAAACTCTCTCTCTCTCTCTCTTTCTCTAGGGTGAGAGAGAGAGAGAGAGAGAGAGAGAGAGAGAGAGAGAGAGAGAGAGAGAGAGAGAGAGAGAGAGAGAGAGAGAGAGAGAGAAATTATAACACACAAAACAAAACAAAATAAATAAATAAAATAAATAAACAAATTAATATCAAAATTGTGTGTTTGTTTGTTCGTTTCACCATCAACAACCCTTTCTCTCTCTCTATTTCTCTTATTCATTTATTTTTTGTTATTCTTACCGTGTGTGTGTGTGTGTGTGTGTGTGTGTGTGTGTGTGTGTGTGTGTGTGTGTGTGTGTGTGTGTGTGTCCGGCCCAGCCCAGCCAACCAGGGTCCAGGTGAGGGGATACCCAGACGCTGCGGTGGGTAGCAGTGCGAGGCCCCTGTGCTGGCTGGCTGGGGAGGGGCGGGGCGGGGTGGGGAAGAGAGAGAGAGAGAGAGAGAGAGAGAGAGAGAGAGAGAGAGAGAGAGAGAGAGAGAGAGAGAGAGAGAGAGAGAGAGAGAGAGTTTGTGTGTGTGTGTAATGAAGATGCTGAGAGAGAGAGAGAGAGAGAGAGAGAGAGAGAGAGAGAGAGAGAGAGAGAGAGAGAGAGAGAGAGAGAGAGAGAGAGAGAGAGAGAGAGAGAGAGAGAGAGAGAGGCCTTCCCGAGCTCTTTCAGTCTCAAACATTGCAAATACGAAACAAATAAACAAATAAACAAACAAATAAACAAATAAATAAATAAAAAAAATACATTAATTCTAGTGTATAATATTTCTGGTGCATATTTAACAACAAGTGCATCTCAAAAAATAGTTTTCAAAATTCCTAAGTGCTTTTTCATCAATTCTCACCCGCAACAACAACAACAACAATAATATCAACTCAAACTAACTCAAATCTTCTTCTTCTTCTTCTTTTTCCTCCTCAAGTGTTAAGCAAAACTCAAATCAATGTTTTTTTGTTGGTTTGTTTGTTTGTTTGTTTGTTTGTTTCATCTTTCTGCTTTTCTTTCTCGTGTTTTGGAAATTTAAAACTGTGTGTGTGTGTGTGTGTGTGTGTGTGTGTGTGTGTGTGTGTTGGGTTAGGTTAGGAGGAGGAGGAGGAGGAGGAGGAGGAGGAGGAGGAGGAGGAGGAGGAGGAGGAGGAGGAGGACAAGAAAAGAGAGAAAAAAAGAGGAGGAAGAGGAGGAAAGAGAAGGAGGAGAAGGAGGAAAAGAGGAGGAGGAAGAAGAAGTGTGTGTGTGTGTGTGTGTGTGTGTGTGTGTGTGTGTGTGTGTTGTGATCCTATACAAAGAAACGGTGGTGGTGGTGGTGGTGGTGATGGCGGTAGTACATAAATGCACTTAATGGTGATCGCAGGCTAATTCTGTGGTGTTCAATCCTTTATAAATACGTTCAATCCTTTATAAATATGTTCAATCCTTTATAAATGGTGTTCAATCCTTTATAAATATGTTCAATCCTTTATAAATATGTTCAATCCTTTATAAATGGTGTTCAATCCTTTATAAATATGTTCAATCCTTTATAAATATGTTCAATCCTTTATAAATATGTTCAATCCTTTATAAATATGTTCAATCCTTTATAAGTGGTATTCAATCCTTTAAAACCTGCATTGGATCCTTTCAGTACAGTATTTAACCTTAAAAACCATATCTAGTCATTTAGAATCACTACAAGACCATAATCCTTTATAAATGACACGGGTACCTCTAGAAGTAGTTTTCAATCCTTTACAAAGTGCTGGATCCTTTATAAATGAGTATTCGCCCTCTTCAAAGTAATATTTCGTCATTTATAACCAATACGAGATCCTATTTCAGTTAATCCTTTACAAATGCCACTGAATCCTTTATAAACAGTCTTGGATCCTTTGTAAACAGTATCTGATCTCTTATAAACCACATTGTCATTTATAACTTTTACGACCTTTTCTTTAACTGTTAATCCTTTACAAATGACAATGAAACGTTCTTAATTAGTACTGAATCCTTTGTAAAGTATTTGACCTCTTAAAATAATTATTACAACGTTCTATTTTACTGTTAATCCTTTACAAATGACATAATTAGTACTGGATCCTTTACAAAACCATATTCAATCATTTATAACCATTACAAGATCTTATGTTACTTTTAATCCTTTATAAATAACACTGGAGCCCTTTTAAGTACTGTTGAATCATTTATAAACATTACCAGCTCCTTTGTGTAGTTTGTTCCTTTATAAGCGGTAATACAATTAATTATAAACAGCATTTAACATATCCAATCCTTTGTATAGAGCATTTAATCCTTTATAAACTATTCAATTCCTAAACAAAAGCTAATTATTTAAACTATGCGAGTCTTTTATAGTGTTCAATCCTTTATAGTCTTTAGTCCTTTGTATAGAGTATTCAATCCCTTTATAAACAGTATCCAATCCTTTATAAACGACTCAATTCCTTCTAAACAAAACCTAATCATTTATAACCGTGTTTTTTTGAGTTGATTCCTTTACAGACAGCCTTTAGTCCTTTGTATACAGTATT